>NC_073691.1:111761200-112061200 GCF_029784155.1 Uranotaenia lowii | reverse complement strand
TGTAACTTTAATGTAATGATAAAAAGACTAATAAAGACACATTTAAAAAAAAAAAAAAAAAACGAAAATTGCATACCTACATACGTTATATTTTAACAGAACCGGTAGTTTTTGTTCGTATTTTCAACATGCGAAGTACTGTAATCAATTCGGTAATTTATTTTATGACTAACACTTGGTTTGAACTTTGTGGACATTCTTGACATTGAATTCACCTTAGTTCACACATAGTTATTTAGGGAATTAACAACGGTATTGTGGTGCATTAACAATGATATGACAAAAATTAACCAAAATTTAAAAAAAAAACACAAGACCAAGCAACTGTTTGTTTTATAATTTTAATATACTGGTTTTTATACTAGTTTAATCAATTTAAAAAGCATATTTTGGAAACATTTTTACAACTGGACTCTACAGGCGTATTTTATGTCCAACTTATATAACAACAATAAATTTGATTTGATTTAATTCTTATTTAGCCTAACGAAACAACATATATTTGAAAAATGTCTCCAGAAATTGCTCCACAAAGAACAATACAACTTTGCTGTCAACTCACAACATTTAAACGAGTTAATTTTTTTAGATATTGAATTTTGATTGAAAAATTCAACAAAATGTGATTTGGAGATCTATTTCCATCACTTTAAAGATTTGGCAATGCTCCTGTGTGCTGCAAGTTTGAAAAACTGGTTAAAGATTTTGCAAAGGAAAATCCAATGGCCTGGATTCGACCAGACCGAAGTTGAAAAAAATTGAGTTATCAAAATTGTAACGGATGCGAATCATGATGAACTACCTACCCTATGAAAATCAGGGCATATTTCAAATCTAATTTTTCAAACTATCTATTAGAAAAGAAGGATTTTTGATTTTTTATGAAGAAAGAAGTTTATTTTCATTCTGTACTATCGTTTAGAACACAACCGGTAAGTTAAAATCTTATATATTTCTCAACCAGAATGTGAGAAATTTGTATGGCTCGGTTCACTCTGGCTCAACGAAAAACAATAATTTTTCAAGCACCAGCCATACTCGTTAGGGGCTGCTCGTAAAGCGCCTATTAGTAGGCTCCTACGTTTAGAACAAATTGCCCAGTCAAATGATATGCACGGCGGTTTTTCAACATTTTAGTTCGACCAGAGGGAAGTGTGTGCAAACATATAGTTATTAAAATCCGATTTTCTACTAAATGTGATATCAGAAATCAACCAGCATAGCCTCAATGTCTTGATAAGAGTCTAAATTTGTTGGATAAATGGAAAAAATAAGGCATCTTATGAAATGGTACCGTCAACTGGGGCAACATGCAACAATTTTCAACTTCAATGGCTTCTAAAAAACTTATGTTCACAGTTAGTCCTACCTCTTTTGCATCAAAAGTTTTAAGGATGCTGGGATATCAAATTGGCGTAGTTAGAAAAATTATAGGTTTCTTCAGTTATTTTTAATTTTCTAAAAACATGCGATTTTCACCCTCCTTAGAAAATGGGGTAACTTGCAACAAACTTTGTTTTTAATGAAAAATCTTATGAACACGTACAAAAATTTATAGTTTTTAATATATTGGCGATGCCTTAAAGACCATTACGCATGACAATACCAACTGCAGTAGTTTTTGGGTCTGTTAAAACTAATTTTCACATTTTTTCTGAAAATATGGATGCTGCATACATTAAGGGGTTAAATAATACTACGAAAAATTCTAAAAGCTGAAATAATAAAAATATATGTTTGGATGAATGAAATTTCAATGTTCACAAACGCGTGATGCAAAACATTCATATTCCAACACATGGAAACGAGATTTACAAGGTATTTCTTTGATTTGCATTTTGTTGCATTTAACCCCAGACACCTAACTGAATTTTAAAAATATTTATTTAAAAAAATTGGGTGATTGTTCGAAAAATATTTTTACACCAACAATGTTGATAAAACATGAGGAAACCAGTAACAAGTTTGTAGATAATTTTATCAAGCCGATCCGTCATACTCGGTAAAGTTTTTTTCGGCATAAAAAAATGTTAAAATTTGTACATTTATTGCTCGATTTTTCAAATTTTACATAAAAATTAAAAAAATTAAGAAAACTAGCTTAAAATGTGAGAAATTATGTCATCATCATTTTGTTATTATTAAAAGATAACTTTATTACAATACATTAAATTAAAAATTGATTTAATGTAGTGTTATATAAATGTTGCATCGAACCCCGCTGATGCATGATGCCCCGTTTGACGGTACTAATTGGTGAGGCTGTGAACTTTGAACTAAATTTTCTCGAAATCAAGTTGAAGGCGTTCAGTTCCCGACCTTAAAATGTCAATAATAAACAAGATACGAATGCCACAAGGATGGTAAAGTGTCATTAATAAAACCTTAAAAAATAATGTTATTTAATAAATGAATACAGCATTGTGTGCTGTAAATCCACACAAAATGGAAAAAATCGGATAACGTTATTGTTGGTCAACATCTTGAATAAAAGAATTCATAGGTCATGATTCAATGAACATTTATTTCGTATGTGTTTGACTAATCTAGAATAAATGTTATATCTGAATTGAACCTTTCTATTGCCCAAATACACAAAGGTACTTCCTACATGTGCTACATAGCAAGATCTGTTGGGCGTAAAGCCAGAATTTCTGAGTAAACATTCAGATTTGCCTCCGAAATGTGGCAGGAATAGTGAATGGATGGCAAACATGCGAAAGAACGAAACAAAAAAAATGAGCATCTTCCGGTAAGCAGTAAGAAAAAAGACGAACCATTACGCCCGAAGGCATGCAAATAAAAGATAAATCACAAAAACATTGCAGAGAGTTCGGGCAGATAATTGGCACAGATTAGATCCGCAAACAGTCCGTCTGAATAGTGCTCACAGATTTATGGATGTGGCTTTATCAGTTCACGAGTTTTCGGTGAACAGACTCAAAAATTCTGGTTTCGAAAATATCCGTCGAGACCACTGTGTCCCACCGTTCTTTGCCGGAAAACTCGGAACGGAAAAACCACTTGATATCAAACTCAAACATCGTACGTTTCTTTTTCGGAAATCGTTGCTCATTTATATTCGATACGGAAAATCTTTCTTGCCTTTCACTCAATTTCAATTACCGTTGATGTTATTTTACCATCGTTGGGCAACGGAATGAATTTCGTATCCTCTATTATATTTATGTACTATTGTTTCTGTTTGTGTTCAAATTAACACTTCTGAAACCTTCAGTCACCTGCAGTGAACTTTCTGTTTTCTACAGGGCATATCTTTTGTTTATTTATATTAAAACGGAAATCTGCATTATTCATTTTTAGCATCCCCCCGATTGTTCCCGTTCTACCCGCCACACTACAGCTACCTGTTGCCACCGTGCGGCTCCAAGCGGAAGGGCGGCCAGGTGCGATTTACGCCTCAGCAAACGCAAAGTCTGGAACGAAGATTCTCCAACCACAAGTATCTCTCGCCCGAGGACCGGCGCCATTTGGCCATGCAGCTAAAGCTAAGCGACCGACAGGTAATTAAGTACCTATCTATAAATTTTAAAGTCCTTCCATCCTTTTTTTCGTTGTTGGCATGGTCAACCGCGAAAAAAATCTTTTTTTAAATGATCAAAACACCAGTAATTGAACAATACGCTACTAAAACACGAATCTATTAGCAGTATTGGGGAGAATGTGAAGACTTGATCCCATTTTCTTGTTTTCATCATATGTATCTTTTTAAAAAAATTCAGCAACTCACCATATTTTGCATTTTCCAACAGCATAAAATTCCCAGTCTATAGGCTCCATAAATTAAACGACATCTGATCCCGTAGATGAATTAGAAGCATTTTTACGGAGTGAAAATCATAATATTCTTGAAATTTTATTTATTTTTCTCTTCTAGTTTTGTTGCACTTATAGAGGAGGGATGAAAAATAATATATATTTTATCCTGCCTAATAGCGTTATGTTATATGAGATTATTCTTTTAATAGTTTTGGATTTATAGAGGGTGGAAAAAGGGGTATCAATATTTCAAGACGTAACGCAACGAAATCTTGAGGGAAATCCACTTTGAGTGCTTTTTACAGAATTGAAAATCTTCTGAGAAATAAAGAAGTACATATCTATGTTCATTTAACATATTCGTTCACTTCCCTCTGTACCGTTGAGCCGTCAACACGTACGCCGGAGCATCGTATCGTTGCTGTGTACCTGCAGGAACATTTTACATTATTTATTCTATCCTTGCCTGTTTTTCAATCAGCACTTTTCAGTGCAAAAATTATTTTAATTTTATGTTATTCATATTTTTCTATTTTCTTCCCAGCATGGGGAAGTCATCGGTCGGCTCAAGAGCCGAAAGAAAACGGATTGCCGAACCTAATTCAGGTCCATCGCCCAAAAAAGTTGAAATTTCCAATTCGTTCGATGTCCTTCATAAAATCGGTGATAAGGAAATATTCATATTTAATTCTGATAAGAGTACTAAGAAACCATCTTCTTATACTCTTAAAAATGAAAAGGTTCCACCAATTACGGTTACGATTCCGGACTTCAATGCCTTTCGGAAAGAAATCGTCACTTCCGTCAAGGATGTGAAGATTGGCGCCGTATATTGGCGGAATCCTTTAATGATTTTCAAATTTTTTTTAATTATTTGAATAATCAAAAATACCTAATTTTTACGTACGACACTAAAAGTTATCGTCCTTCCAAAGTTGTACTGAATTAAATTCTTTGTTAGGTTTTTCCCCGATTCAAGTAATTCAAATGAGGAAAAGAACCAACACGAATAATCCCAGTAGTGTTTTTTTGCTTCTGAGCTTTTCTCTGCTATCATTCTCGAATTTCATAAACTGTCCCGTTAGGGCAAAAATTATTGCTTCTAGGAAAAATCCCAAAGTTGTCAGAAAAGTTTCTTCTCCTCCTTCCTATCCTCCACATGTCAGACCGGCAAACAATCTGCCTGTTCGCGGTCAGCCTTAGCTGGCCTTCATTAGAATCCCGTATTGGTAATGCTCAAAGTGATTTAAATGTTACCTGTGCTGATTCAGCGCCACAGACTCGTTGTTTCACAATCTCAGAGGCAAGGATGGAATAATTCGTTCACCAGCATGAACGCTAATGATTCTCAATCACCGCTCCGTTCACGATGCTCATCGGCGATGCGAGGGTGAACAGACGATCGCCGATTGGTCGAATTGGCAATCCGAATGAGCAGTTTGCAGTTTAAATAGGTTTGGGTGAACGAACCGATGCCTGAAACATTCGCCGCAGTTAACTGGATCGTTTTTTTTATTTTCACCACGACGTTCGTTGGATGAATTGATTCGCAAGTGATTGTCGAAACACTTGGGATGAATAAACCCATTGGGCTTAAAATCCCGGAAAAAAAAAAATTGTCGAAACACAATCGCCAAACGATTGCACGATTGCATTCGCGAATGTTTTTGTAACCGGCAAAGGATTGCCGCTTGTTTTTCGGCTAATTTTGAGCGTGTTATAGCCCCCGCGCTCGCTGACGATTTGTTTTCTCGTGATGTTATTTAAATTTATGTTCGAATAAGAACATTCAGCATATAGTTAGTACAAAAATGGACTTTTGCACATTGCGTGGATAACTAAATAGACAAAAGAGGGTTTGAAAATGTCCACTCTTTTTCACGAAGCAAAGGGATTCAGCCTTTGTCTACTCGGACATTATTTTGTAATCAATATTGCCAAATAGTCATTTAAATATGTTGAGATTGCAAAGCTACTTAACAATTTGGCTAGTTGAAATATCCTGAATAGGAAAAGGAGATTTTCGATGTTTGCTTCATTCCTAAGTTTAGCACGAAAAATGTTGAGAAATATTAAAATTTGTAATGAAGTTGTACTTATCCCATAATTTCATAAATGTATAAATTTCATAATCAGCAACTCTTGGGCTTGTGATATAGCTCAGTTGGCAAGTCTGTTGTTTCCTGAGCCGATGTCCGCGAGTTCGAGCCCAAGAGTAAACATCGAACACAGTTGTACCGGATAAGTTTTTCAATAACGATCCGCCAACTGCAACGTTGATAAAGTCGCGAATGCCATAAAGATGGTAAAACGACTATAATCGAAACAAAAAAAAAAAAAAAATCAGCAACAGATTCTTCATTCTAAATTTTAGATTCTAAATTGTGAGTTTGAAATTCCAATTTCTAAATAGGGTAGGTGTTCCTAATTTGGCATGTGTACCTAATGTTAACATACCGTTCGATTTTGACTGTTTTTGACGATATTTTTCACTTATCACAATTATAAAAAAAAAAATGTAACGGATCATGTGAACTTTCATTTTACAAACAAATTAGTTTTCTAACTCACCGCATTTTTCGTAAAATCCGGATTGTTTCAAAGTTTGTTCAAATTAAAGGAATTGTAAGCATATTTCTTAAAAAACACCTTTTTAGAAATGGAAGATAAAAGCTGAATTTGTAAACCAATTTTTTTGAAATTTTTTGTCGGATTGTTTTTTATCATGATTTTAGTAATAAGTATGTTAGAACCATGTTTTTTTCGTGAAAAAACTTAAAAAAGCCTATGTCCACAATTAGGAACACTATTTTCAATGTGTTCCTAATTATGGACATAGTCAAAGTTTTACAAACTATATCAAAGTCATAGAATGAATTTGAAATAAATTTGATTGATTGAATTGGTTTTAACTTCATTTTCAACGAACTGTTGAAATAAACTGTTTTGAGCTAATAAAACACGATTTTTTTTTTATTTCAGTGTATCTCAAAGCTAAAAATGTTGAAAAAATATTTTCGCCAAGTTGTAAAGAACGCACCCTACGCGACAGAGAAGGAAACCATCAAGTTACAGAGAGCTTCTCAACGAAAACAGAATCGAAAGGGAAAATTAAAAAAAAATCTCGATAAAATACGTTGTATACCGTCATATGGGGCATCATGCAACACTTTTCAACTTTAATGGCTTCTAAAAACCTAATGTCCACAGACAATCCTACCATTTGTACATCAAAAGTTTTAAGGTTAATGGGAGATCAAATTAACGTAGTCAGAAAAGAAATTGGTTCCACCAGTTATATTTAAATTAACAAAACATGCGATTTTCACCCTAATAAGAAAAAGGGGTAAGTTGCAAAAACCTTTGTTTTTAATGAAAAATCAAAAATAAGTTTGAATAGTTATAGTTTTTGACATATTTGGGATTTTTTTTTATTTGTCAATACGCATAAAGCACGATTTTCAGTTTTTTTTTGATTTTGTTAGAATTAAAGATTATATTTTTTCTGTGAAAGATTTTTTATAAAAAGAAAGCATAAGGGTGCTGTATTGGCTGTATACATTTAGGGATAAAAAATACTACAAAAAAATTTTCATCATATTCTAGTATATGGAAACCAACATTTTAACTGTGAATCATTGATTTGCATTTCGATGCATTTCAGCCCAGACTGGAAAGGGAATTTTAAAAGTATTTATTTTAAAAAAATAATGATTGTCCGAAAAATATTCATACACCAACAGTGTTAATATAGGATAATAAAATCAATATAAAATTTTTAGGTAATATCACTAAGCTAATCCGTCACATTGTGTAAAGTTTTTTACGGCATCAAAAAATGTAAAAATTTCGATTCATCAAATTTTCTTTGAGTATCAAAAACTTCAAAACTATGGCATCATCGTTTTCTTATCATTAAATGATAGTTTTATTACATTATATTAAAATAAAAGTTAAATAAGTGTTGTGGTACACAAATTTTGAATCGAACCATGCTGTTGCATGATGCTCTGTTTGACTGTATTTATTTGTATCCATTATAATGAATTTTCTACTTTTTGAAATGTAATAAATGTATTCATTGGAAAAGTAAAAGTTGGAATTTTAATAAGCTCAACATCCACTACTTTCTTCAAACTAGCGTAAATGAATATTGTGTAGGATTTAAATAGTCCTTATTTCTCTATGCATATTCCAAAAACGTCCAAATTTATAAAAAGGAGAGTTTGGAGATTTTTCTCATTAAAGTATTAAAAAAACAGACCCATATGCAAAATCAGGAAAAAAAAGTGTAATATTGGGTACGCTGATACATGTTTCCTCATATGTTAGCATTAGGAACACCCATATGTTAACATTAGGAACAATTGGTGCCATATTAGGAACATCAACACACTTTATAAAACATGATATTTTTCGTGAATTAAGGTTTGAAATGATTATTTCAAACCATAACAGAGTTCAGAAAAAAAATTGGAACTTAGTTACCAAAAAATTATATATCTAAGTATTGAAGATTCGGCGTAATAATAAAAAAATCTAAAAACCTCTGACAAAATATAGCGAAATTAGGCTCACTTACCCTACTAATTTCTAAATTCTAAATTCTTAACTCTAAATTCTGAATTTCAATTCTAAATTCTCAATTCTTAATACTAAATTATATATTCTAAATTTTAAATTCTAAATTCAAAATTCGAAATTCTCAATTTCAAACTCACAATTCTAAATTCTAAATTCTAAATTCTGAATTCTAAATTCTAAATTCTAAATTCTCAATTCTAAATTCCAAATTCCAAATTCTAAATTCTAAATTCTTAATTCTTAATTCTTAATTCTTAATTCTTAATTCTTAATTCTTAATTCTTAATTCTTAATTCTTAATTCTTAATTCTTAATTCTTAATTCTTAATTCTAAATTCTAAATTCTAAATTCTCCATTCTAAACTCTAAACTCTAAATTCTAAATTCAAAATTCAAAATTCTAAATTCTAAATTCTAAATTCTAAATTCTAAATTCTAAATTCTAAATTCTAAATTCTAAATTCTAAATTCTAAATTCTAAATTCTAAATTCTAAATTCTAAATTCTAAATTCTAAATTCTAAATTCTAAATTCTAAATTCTAAATTCTAAATTCTAAATTCTAAATTCTAAATTCTAAATTCTAAATTCTAAATTCTAAATTCTAAATTCTAAATTCTAAATTCTTAATTCTAAATTCTAAATTCTAAATTCTAAATTCTAAATTCTAAATTCTAAATTCTAAATTCTAAATTCTAAATTCTAAATTCTAAATTCTAAATTCTAAATTCTAAATTCAAAATTCTTAATTCTAAATTCTAAATTCTAAATTCTAAATTCTAAATTCTAAATTCTAAATTCTAAATTCTAAATTCTAAATTCTCAATTCTAAATTCTAAATTCTAAATTCTAAATTCTAAATTTCAAATTCAAAATTCTAAATTCTAAATTCTAAATTCTAAATTCTCAATACTCAATTCAAAATTCTAAATTCTGAATTTTAGATTCTAAATTCTAAATTCTGAATTCTGAATTCTAAATTCTAAATTCTAAATTCTAAATTCTAAATTCTAAATTCTAAATTCTAAATTCTAAATTCTAAATTCTAAATTCTAAATTCTAAATTCTAAATTCTAAATTCTAAATTCTAAATTCTAAATTCTAAATTCTCAATTCTAAATTCTAAATTCTAAATTCTAAATTCTAAATTCTCAATTCTCAATTCTAAATTCTAAATTCTAAATTCTAAATTCTGAATTCTAAATTCCAAATTCTAAATTCTAAATTCTAAATTCTAAATTCTAAATTCTTAATTCTGAATTTTAAATTCTTAATTCTCAATTCAAAATTCTAAATTCTTAATTCTCAATTCTCAATTCAAAATTCTAAATTCTGAATTTTAGATTCTAAATTCTTAATTCTGAATTCTGAATTCTAAATTCTAAATTCTAAATTCTAAATTCTAAATTCTAAATTCTAAATTCTAAATTCTAAATTCCAAATTCTAAATTCTAAATTCTAAATTCTAAATTCTAAATTCTAAATTCTAAATTCTAAATTCTAAATTCTCAATTCTAAATTCTTAACTCTAAATTCTGAATTTCAATTCTAAATTCTCAATTCCTAATACTAAATTATATATTCTAAATTTTAAATTCTTAATTCTAAAATATAGATTCTAAATTTTAAATTCTAAATTCTGAATTCTGAATTTTAAATTCTAAATTCTAAATTCTAAATTCTAAATTCTAAATTCTAAATTCTATATTCGAAATTCTAAATTCTAAATTCTAAATTCCAAATTCTTAATTCTAAATTCTAAATTCTAAATTCTAAATTCTAAATTCTAAATTCTAAATTCTAAATTCCAAATTCTAAATTCTAAATTCTCAATTCTAAATTCTAAATTCTAAATTCTAAATTCTAAACTCTAAATTCTAAATTCTAAATTCTAAATTCTAAATTCTAAATTCTAAATTCTAAATTCTAAATTTTAAATTCTAAATTCTAAATTCTAAATTCTAAATTCTAAATTCTAAATTCTAAATTCTAAATTCTAAATTCTAAATTCTAAATTCTAAGTTCTAAATTCTAAATTCTAAATTCAAAATTCTGAATTCTAAATTCTAAATTCTAAATTTTAAATTCTAAATTCTTAATTCTAAATTCTTAATTCTAAATTCTAAATTCTAAATTCTAAATTCTAAATTCTAAATTCTAAATTCTAAATTCTAAATTCTAAATTCTAAATTCTAAATTCTAAATTCTAAATTCTAAATTCTAAATTCTAAATTCTAAATTCTAAATTCTAAATTCTAAATTCTAAATTCTAAATTCTAAATTCTAAATTCTAAATTCTAAATTCTAAATTCTAAATTCTAAATTCTAAATTCTAAATTCTAAATTCTAAATTCTAAATTCTAAATTCTAAATTCTAAATTCTAAATTCTAAATTCTAAATTCTAAATTCTAAATTCTAAATTCTGAATTCTAAATTCTAAATTCTAAATTCTAAATTCTAAATTCTAAATTTCAAATTCTAAATTCTAAATTCTAAATTCTAAATTCTAAATTCTAAATTCTAAATTCTCAATTCTAAATTCTAAATTCTAAATTCTAAATTCTTAATTCTAAATTCAAAATTCTAAATTCTGAATTTTATATTCTAAATTCTTAATTCTGAATTCTGAATTCTAAATTCTAAATTCTAAATTCTAAATTCTAAATTCTAAATTCTAAATTCTAAATTCAAAATTCTGAATTCTAAATTCTTAATTCTAAATTCTGAATTTTAAATTCTTAATTCTCAATTCAAAATTCTAAATTCTTAATTCTTAATTCTTAATTCTCAATTCTAAATTCTTAGCTGTTAATTCTGAATTCTAAATTCTTAATTCTTTATACTAAATTCTAAATTCTTTGTTCTAAATTCCAAATTCTCAATTCTAAATTCAAAATTCTAAATTCTTAATTCTTATTTCTAAATTCTTAGTTCTAAAAACTCTAAATCAGAATTAAGAATTTTGAATTTAAAATTTAGAATTTAAATTGAGAATTTAGAATTTCGAGTTAAGAGTTAAGAAATCAGAATTAAGAATTTAGAATTTTGAGTTCAGAGTTAAGAAATCAGAATTAAGAATTTAGAATTTGGAATTGCAATTTAGAATTTAGAAATTAAAATCAAGAATTTAGAATTAAGAATTTAAAATCAAGAATTTAGAATTGAGATTTTAGAATTATGAATTAAAAATTTAGAAGCTAGAAGCTAGAAGCTAGAATTTAGAATTTAGAATTCAGAATTTAGAATTTAGAATTTAGAATTCAGAATTTAGAATTTGGAATTTAGAATTTAGAATTTAGAATTTAGAATTTAGAATTTAGAATTTAGAATTTAGAATTTAGAATTTAGAATTTAGAATTTAGAATTTAGAATTTAGAATTTAGAATTTAGAATTTAGAATTTAGAATTTAGAATTTAGAATTTAGAATTTAGAATTTAGAATTTAGAATTTAGAATTTAGAACTTAGAATTTAGAATTTAGAATTTAGAATTTAGAATTTAGAATTTAGAATTTAGAATTTAGAATTTAGAATTTAGAATTTAGAATTTAGAATTTAGAATTTAGAATTTAGAATTTAGAATTTAGAATTTAGAATTTAGAATTTAGAATTTAGAATTTAGAATTTAGAATTTAGAATTTAGAATTTAGAATTTAGAATTTAGAATTTAGAATTTAGAATTAAGAATTTAGAAATTAAAATTTAGAAACTGGAATTTCAAACTTACAACGGAGAAGTAGGCGATGCCTTCTACGCACCGCACGCGTTTTTTTCTCCGTCCCGAAAATTTTCGATAATCAATGAGTTTTCATTTTAAGTTAGAATGAAATAATTAAAAAGTCTAACCACCGGATTGGGAAGACAAACTATATAGATGTAGTGACCACCGTAGGACCGGGGACAATCGGGACCATTCTGTGCTTTAAGGGAAAAAAAGTTGCCTATCAGGGGCGACTGCGAGTGCTTAAGTTTGGTTCCTAATGCTGATGAAAGGAAGTTCAGCATATTTTTAACTCCATTATAATGACTTAGGAATATCCTACTTTCTCGAAATGTGCAATTCAAAACGATGAAAAGTAAATAGATTCTATAAGTCATAGTTTCCGTTCGTCATTCATTCTTTTTCGAAGATATCTTTTCAAGAGTTCGGTTGTGTTTATCCCAACAACGAATTTTTGTTTCTGAATTGCTACTAATGCAAGAACAAATGTGATATTAATTGGTTCATATCACGTGAAGGAAGAAAAAAAATTAAATTAGTGTTAATTGTTTAGTGAAAACATGAGAACTGATAGTTAATGAAAGATTAAAAGTGGATAGTAAGATGTTCGTCAAGATCCCTCCTCCAGAGCATATTTTTTCCGATTGTGACTTACGGGTTGTTTCGACGAAAAGTGTGATGATGCGTGGTCTACTGCGATCATCAGAAAAAACCTACTCAAATGGGAAGGTTATTATGTTCCAAAACATGTTAATGGATAAATATCGCTACGTTCAAATTTCAATTGACAAATCCATCAAGAGTATCTGAACAACAAATAATGGCAAGCTTTCATCATAGATATTTCATTTATTAAATTTAACATTGAAAAGTATGATATTGAGATTTATACCGTATATCCATTTTTTTCAATCCTTTTGAATCCTATTTAGGATTCAAAGGGTTGTGAGCTACTAATGTTTTTTTTCTTTTTCTGTAGTTCTTTTCAAAAGCGAGTAAAGGCGCTATAACCTTGGTTGTTGACCTGAAATGGCAGTATACAAGAATCTCAGAATAAATATTCAACCATTAAACCATTCAATGGTATCCGTTAAGTTGAAAGTTCTAATTAATTTTTCAAATGTTACTAACTGTTTTGATTTTGAGATCTTTGTATACAAAATATGTCATTTTCTACCGTTCGAGGATGGCGATAGGTGTATCATCAAGAAGCAAAATATCTTAGCTCATGCTTCCAACGAAAATTCCCTTGGGAGCGTATGGTACTGGTGGTCCACGCTTCTTCTCTCTCTTTGTTCCTGACGTCTCTGCGTTCTCTGCTCCACAGTGGGCCCAGCCGGTTTATGGTTTCTATTGTTTTAATATTTTTATGTTAACATAATGGAAAACATGAGCAAAGACAAGAAGAATAATAACAAGCTTTAATTATTCTCCGGGATCAGACATAAGTTCTGGCTGTGGAAGTATGATTAGTGATTAGTGAATGTGTGAACTGGAATTTCAAACTTACAATGTAGAATCTAAAACTTAGGATGAAGAATCTGTTGCCGATTATGAAATGTATACATTGATGAAATTATGGGATGTTGCACTTATCCCATAATTTCATCAATCACGTTTCATCATCACAATTCATCATTACAAATTTTAATATTTCTCAACATTTTTCGTGCTAAACTTAGGAATGAAGCAAACATCGAAAATCTCCTTTTCCTATTAAGGATATTTCAACTAGCCAAATAATAAGGTAGCCTTGCAATCTCAACATATTTAAATGATTATTTGGCAATATTGATTACAAAATAATGTCCCAGTAGACAAAGGCTGAATCCCTTTGCTTCGTGAAAAAGAGGTTACAAAAACATTCGCGAATGCAATCGTGCAATCGTTTGGCGATTGTGTTTCGACAATCACTTGCGAATCAATTCATCCAACGTCGTGGTGAAAATAAAAAAAAAACGATCCAGTTAACTGCGGCGAATGTTTCAGGCATCAGTTCGTTCATCCAACTCTGTTGCAGAAAATCGTGTTTTTTTTTGTTATTTATATCATTTAATGTATGTTTTTCTGCCTTGATTTTTTGGACAACAATTTTTTCAAGCATTTCTTTGATATCTTTAAGACACTAACGTGGATTCATTGAGTCTGAAAGTATCGGAACTCAATGAAATAATTGAATAAATAATTTTGATTTAATTTGAACTTTATTTCAACAAATAGATTTTCGGCCAATTTTTTTTGCCTTTGGACCAGAGTTGTGCTGATTTTGGAAACGTTAATGCTGGTTGCCAGCAATTCAAATGGCTGGAATAAAGAAATCCAAATAGCTGGAAACCAGCTTTTTCGTTCAACACAACCGGCTGTATTTAGTATCAAATTTATATTTCAATTCAAAATTTAATTACTTATACTGGCTGTGCATATAATGAGAAATAAAAACAATTATTTTTTCCCCATTTTTCAATAAGGGATTTATTATTTCCAGAAACACGATTTTTTTTCTCAACGTTCTAACACTGACTTTGGGGTGGCAGCTTTGTGCTAAAGTGTTGATCATCCGCCACCTGTGATAATTGTTTTGATTAGTATCTTTTATGGAATATCTACCTGTCCAATAAAAACTCACCCTTGACTTCATGTCTGGTTGCTAGAGTAAAAAGAAAAATAAAAATAATCTAACTTAAATTCGTAAAATAGAGTTTCGCCTTGCTTCAGCATAGGAAAACATACAGACTTCAATTTGACAACTCGATTACTGATTTTCCAGCAAACTAGATCAATTACTGGAAAGTCCAGCAATTTGAAAACCGATTGCTGATTTTTCAGCATTTGACTTATCAAATGAGCTGTTGAATATATTGAATTGTATTGATTTTGAATACGTATCAAAACCTTTTATTTGTTGTTGATTTATGTAAACATCTAAGAACATTCCTTAGTCGAGTATTATCCCAGCAAAAATTTAAGGAGGTAAATCGCAGGAACAACAGAATTATTCAAACAAATAAACCAGATGAAAACACTGAAGTATTGTACGAGACTCAGTAAATTTGGAAAACATAGGATTTATTTTGTTATTTATGAATTTGTTATTGTCAAAAAGAAACTCCATGAGGCACACAATATACATACACTGCCGGCCAAAAGTTTGGGATCACCCACTAAAAAACATGCAAATTTTGATCGTTCATATCTCAGCCGTCTTAAGACATATTGAAAATCTTCTTATCTCATTTGAAAGATAATGAGCCATAGCTATCTCGGAGGTATTTTGCCCAAATATAATGTTTTAGTTTTGAACTTAAAACTTAACCTAAAGTTATAACATTTTCAAAAAATCGCACTCAATATTCAAAGCCGATCATCTCGGGATAGGGTGGACCAAATCTCAAAATTTGAGTGGCATTAGAATTCCTGTTCTTTACTTCTCAAAACACAATCAAAAAATTTTTTGAAAAAATTCAAAAACGTATTTTTAATTAATAAAATAGACACTTGAGTTGTCGTCCAAAAGTTTGGGATCACCTCTTTGTATGGTGAGTTTGGGGTCATTCTTATAAAAACATGCAAATTTATTTTATTCATATCTTTCTCATCTAACATCGTATTGCAGATCTGAAAGGTTCATTTGGAAGCTAAGGAATTGTTATTTTTTAATAAATTCATTCAATAATTATATTTTAAAGTGATATCCATAAAAAAATCACCTGAAATTTATTGTTTTTTTGAAAGTTCCCAGATTTTTTTTATAGTTCTCACCTTAAAATATAATTTTTGAATGAATTTATTAAAAAACAACAATTCCTAAGCTTTCAAATGAACCCTTCAGATCTGCAATACGATGTTAGATGAGAAAGATATGAATAAAATAAATTTGCATGTTTTTATAAGAATGATCCCAAACTCACCATACAAAGAGGTGATCCCAAACTTTTGGACGACAACTCAAGTGTCTATTTTATTAATTAAAAATGCGTTTTTGAATTTTTTCAAAAAATTTTTTGATTGTGTTTTGAGAAGTAAAGAACAGGAATTCTAATGCCACTCAAATTTTGAGATTTGGTCCACCCTATCCCGAGATGATCGGCTTTGAATATTGCGTGCGATTGTTTGAAAATGTTATAACTTTAGGTTAATTTTTAAGTTCAAAACTAAAACATTATATTTGGGCAAAATACCTCCGAGATAGCTATTGCTCATTATCTTTCAAATGAGATCAGAAGATTTTCAATATGTCCTAAGACGGCTGAGATAGGAACGATCAAAATTTGCATGTTTTTTAGTGGGTGATCCCAAACTTTTGGCCGGCAGTGTATTCTATTTATTTGAATATGCTCATGCTTAAGAATAAGCTTATTCTTAACTAAATAAATCTAAACTGTGCCTTACATCCCATGTACTGATTGTTTCTTTCCAGGTTAAAACGTGGTTTCAAAATCGTCGTGCCAAATGGCGAAGGGCCAATAACGGAGGCCACTCATCTGCCGAATCCGCGGTCGATATGGAGTCCACGGATGTGAACAAGAATGTTATGAAATCCGGTGGCAGCAGCAATAGCCATAACGATCCCATGACAAAATACTCGAATGAATACCGTGCAGCCTCGAATAATAGTATGAAATCGGCCAAATCGTTCGATTACAAAAGTTCAGAGATTTTTTCCGAACACGAAACCTCCAGTGATGGGGAAGAAAGCAGCTTTGAAGATGAACGAGCATCGCCAATAGATGTTATGTAGTTTAAAGCATTTTAACTGGTCATTTGAAAAGAATTCTAATTGTATAGTTCAGCGAGCGAGATAACATCAATTAGCATCAATAAATTATTTATAATTATGACACAATCAACTTAGATATCGACTGATTTGTCATTTCTTAAACACCGAACGAAAGAAAACAAACGAAGGTTCCTAATAGTCTACTTTAGTGGTCGATTAACGATGACGGCCTCCCGATGGGATTGGTAGAACGATTGCAATCTGATTGATAAGCTCTCATACAACGCACCTTGCTTCCGAAACGTGCGATTGGGGTAGGGAAAAAACAGCGAACATAGATAATCGATTTTAGCGGCAATTAATCAACTTCAATTGGTCATATTTTCTTTCGTTTTTCATTGGAACACCGTTTATTCATTATTTTGTCACAGTGATAACGCGAATTTCGCCGTTAAAAAGTCGTATCATTGGAGTGTTTATGATTGCGGTTCCGAATCTCGCGAATTCGTAGATTGTTGGGCTTGTTGCATTTATGTATTGATCGACGAAGGTTTGGGTGGGGGGAACAGCTTTGCCGTGACATGACCAAACATTACACCTGATTCTGAAAAGCAAATCATGCTTATTGATTACACTAGTTAACAGCATTTTGCAACTTTAAAAAATAGGAGTTCACTTTTAATGTGAAATCGAGCGCTGAATCAGAAAATGATATTAAAAAAAAATCCCAGTAAAACAGTTTTTGATTTATGCTTCGAAAATGACATTTTGGAAAAATAAAAAAAATGTATTTGTACTTTGAAACAAATATCCCGAACTGCATAAAGTTATTTAATAAGCTTTGTCTTCATTAACTGATTGCTTGTTTTGAATAATGATTTTCTCACAGCCTTAGACAAGCCAAATATTTCACCCGAAGACTGCAACACGATTGGACTTCAAACCAAAAAGTAATTACGGTTCAAAGACTATATTTTTGCTGCAAATCTATATATATAAAAATGAATTTCTGTCTGTCTGTCTGTCTGTCTGTCTGTCTGTCTGTCTGTCTGTCTGTCTGTCTGTCTGTCTGTCTGTCTGTCTGTCTGTCTGTCTGTCTGTCTGTCTGTCTGTCTGTCTGTCTGTCTGTCTGTCTGTCTGTCTGTCTGTCTGTCTGTCTGTCTGTCTGTCTGTCTGTCTGTCTGTCTGTCTGTCTGTCTGTCTGTCTGTCTGTCTGTCTGTCTGTCTGTCTGTCTGTCTGTCTGTCTGTCTGTCTGTCTGTCTGTCTGTCTGTCTGTCTGTCTGTCTGTCTGTCTGTCTGTCTGTCTGTCTGTCTGTCTGTCTGTCTGTCTGTCTGTCTGTCTGTCTGTCTGTCTGTCTGTCTGTCTGTCTGTCTGTCTGTCTGTCTGTCTGTCTGTCTGTCTGTCTGTCTGTCTGTCTGTCTGTCTGTCTGTCTGTCTGTCTGTCTGTCTGTCTGTCTGTCTGTCTGTCTGTCTGTCTGTCTGTCTGTCTGTCTGTCTGTCTGTCTGTCTGTCTGTCTGTCTGTCTGTCTGTCTGTCTGTCTGTCTGTCTGTCTGTCTGTCTGTCTGTCTGTCTGTCTGTCTGTCTGTCTGTCTGTCTGTCTGTCTGTCTGTCTGTCTGTCTGTCTGTCTGTCTGTCTGTCTGTCTGTCTGTCTGTCTGTCTGTCTGTCTGTCTGTCTGTCTGTCTGTCTGTCTGTCTGTCTGTCTGTCTGTCTGTCTGTCTGTCTGTCTGTCTGTCTGTCTGTCTGTCTGTCTGTCTGTCTGTCTGTCTGTCTGTCTGTCTGTCTGTCTGTCTGTCTGTCTGTCTGTCTGTCTGTCTGTCTGTCTGTCTGTCTGTCTGTCTGTCTGTCTGTCTGTCTGTCTGTCTGTCTGTCTGTCTGTCTGTCTGTCTGTCTGTCTGTCTGTCTGTCTGTCTGTCTGTCTGTCTGTCTGTCTGTCTGTCTGTCTGTCTGTCTGTCTGTCTGTCTGTCTGTCTGTCTGTCTGTCTGTCTGTCTGTCTGTCTGTCTGTCTGTCTGTCTGTCTGTCTGTCTGTCTGTCTGTCTGTCTGTCTGTCTGTCTGTCTGTCTGTCTGTCTGTCTGTCTGTCTGTCTGTCTGTCTGTCTGTCTGTCTGTCTGTCTGTCTGTCTGTCTGTCTGTCTGTCTGTCTGTCTGTCTGTCTGTCTGTCTGTCTGTCTGTCTGTCTGTCTGTCTGTCTGTCTGTCTGTCTGTCTGTCTGTCTGTCTGTCTGTCTGTCTGTCTGTCTGTCTGTCTGTCTGTCTGTCTGTCTGTCTGTCTGTCTGTCTGTCTGTCTGTCTGTCTGTCTGTCTGTCTGTCTGTCTGTCTGTCTGTCTGTCTGTCTGTCTGTCTGTCTGTCTGTCTGTCTGTCTGTCTGTCTGTCTGTCTGTCTGTCTGTCTGTCTGTCTGTCTGTCTGTCTGTCTGTCTGTCTGTCTGTCTGTCTGTCTGTCTGTCTGTCTGTCTGTCTGTCTGTCTGTCTGTCTGTCTGTCTGTCTGTCTGTCTGTCTGTCTGTCTGTCTGTCTGTCTGTCTGTCTGTCTGTCTGTCTGTCTGTCTGTCTGTCTGTCTGTCTGTCTGTCTGTCTGTCTGTCTGTCTGTCTGTCTGTCTGTCTGTCTGTCTGTCTGTCTGTCTGTCTGTCTGTCTGTCTGTCTGTCTGTCTGTCTGTCTGTCTGTCTGTCTGTCTGTCTGTCTGTCTGTCTGTCTGTCTGTCTGTCTGTCTGTCTGTCTGTCTGTCTGTCTGTCTGTCTGTCTGTCTGTCTGTCTGTCTGTCTGTCTGTCTGTCTGTCTGTCTGTCTGTCTGTCTGTCTGTCTGTCTGTCTGTCTGTCTGTCTGTCTGTCTGTCTGTCTGTCTGTCTGTCTGTCTGTCTGTCTGTCTGTCTGTCTGTCTGTCTGTCTGTCTGTCTGTCTGTCTGTCTGTCTGTCTGTCTGTCTGTCTGTCTGTCTGTCTGTCTGTCTGTCTGTCTGTCTGTCTGTCTGTCTGTCTGTCTGTCTGTCTGTCTGTCTGTCTGTCTGTCTGTCTGTCTGTCTGTCTGTCTGTCTGTCTGTCTGTCTGTCTGTCTGTCTGTCTGTCTGTCTGTCTGTCTGTCTGTCTGTCTGTCTGTCTGTCTGTCTGTCTGTCTGTCTGTCTGTCTGTCTGTCTGTCTGTCTGTCTGTCTGTCTGTCTGTCTGTCTGTCTGTCTGTCTGTCTGTCTGTCTGTCTGTCTGTCTGTCTGTCTGTCTGTCTGTCTGTCTGTCTGTCTGTCTGTCTGTCTGTCTGTCTGTCTGTCTGTCTGTCTGTCTGTCTGTCTGTCTGTCTGTCTGTCTGTCTGTCTGTCTGTCTGTCTGTCTGTCTGTCTGTCTGTCTGTCTGTCTGTCTGTCTGTCTGTCTGTCTGTCTGTCTGTCTGTCTGTCTGTCTGTCTGTCTGTCTGTCTGTCTGTCTGTCTGTCTGTCTGTCTGTCTGTCTGTCTGTCTGTCTGTCTGTCTGTCTGTCTGTCTGTCTGTCTGTCTGTCTGTCTGTCTGTCTGTCTGTCTGTCTGTCTGTCTGTCTGTCTGTCTGTCTGTCTGTCTGTCTGTCTGTCTGTCTGTCTGTCTGTCTGTCTGTCTGTCTGTCTGTCTGTCTGTCTGTCTGTCTGTCTGTCTGTCTGTCTGTCTGTCTGTCTGTCTGTCTGTCTGTCTGTCTGTCTGTCTGTCTGTCTGTCTGTCTGTCTGTCTGTCTGTCTGTCTGTCTGTCTGTCTGTCTGTCTGTCTGTCTGTCTGTCTGTCTGTCTGTCTGTCTGTCTGTCTGTCTGTCTGTCTGTCTGTCTGTCTGTCTGTCTGTCTGTCTGTCTGTCTGTCTGTCTGTCTGTCTGTCTGTCTGTCTGTCTGTCTGTCTGTCTGTCTGTCTGTCTGTCTGTCTGTCTGTCTGTCTGTCTGTCTGTCTGTCTGTCTGTCTGTCTGTCTGTCTGTCTGTCTGTCTGTCTGTCTGTCTGTCTGTCTGTCTGTCTGTCTGTCTGTCTGTCTGTCTGTCTGTCTGTCTGTCTGTCTGTCTGTCTGTCTGTCTGTCTGTCTGTCTGTCTGTCTGTCTGTCTGTCTGTCTGTCTGTCTGTCTGTCTGTCTGTCTGTCTGTCTGTCTGTCTGTCTGTCTGTCTGTCTGTCTGTCTGTCTGTCTGTCTGTCTGTCTGTCTGTCTGTCTGTCTGTCTGTCTGTCTGTCTGTCTGTCTGTCTGTCTGTCTGTCTGTCTGTCTGTCTGTCTGTCTGTCTGTCTGTCTGTCTGTCTGTCTGTCTGTCTGTCTGTCTGTCTGTCTGTCTGTCTGTCTGTCTGTCTGTCTGTCTGTCTGTCTGTCTGTCTGTCTGTCTGTCTGTCTGTCTGTCTGTCTGTCTGTCTGTCTGTCTGTCTGTCTGTCTGTCTGTCTGTCTGTCTGTCTGTCTGTCTGTCTGTCTGTCTGTCTGTCTGTCTGTCTGTCTGTCTGTCTGTCTGTCTGTCTGTCTGTCTGTCTGTCTGTCTGTCTGTCTGTCTGTCTGTCTGTCTGTCTGTCTGTCTGTCTGTCTGTCTGTCTGTCTGTCTGTCTGTCTGTCTGTCTGTCTGTCTGTCTGTCTGTCTGTCTGTCTGTCTGTCTGTCTGTCTGTCTGTCTGTCTGTCTGTCTGTCTGTCTGTCTGTCTGTCTGTCTGTCTGTCTGTCTGTCTGTCTGTCTGTCTGTCTGTCTGTCTGTCTGTCTGTCTGTCTGTCTGTCTGTCTGTCTGTCTGTCTGTCTGTCTGTCTGTCTGTCTGTCTGTCTGTCTGTCTGTCTGTCTGTCTGTCTGTCTGTCTGTCTGTCTGTCTGTCTGTCTGTCTGTCTGTCTGTCTGTCTGTCTGTCTGTCTGTCTGTCTGTCTGTCTGTCTGTCTGTCTGTCTGTCTGTCTGTCTGTCTGTCTGTCTGTCTGTCTGTCTGTCTGTCTGTCTGTCTGTCTGTCTGTCTGTCTGTCTGTCTGTCTGTCTGTCTGTCTGTCTGTCTGTCTGTCTGTCTGTCTGTCTGTCTGTCTGTCTGTCTGTCTGTCTGTCTGTCTGTCTGTCTGTCTGTCTGTCTGTCTGTCTGTCTGTCTGTCTGTCTGTCTGTCTGTCTGTCTGTCTGTCTGTCTGTCTGTCTGTCTGTCTGTCTGTCTGTCTGTCTGTCTGTCTGTCTGTCTGTCTGTCTGTCTGTCTGTCTGTCTGTCTGTCTGTCTGTCTGTCTGTCTGTCTGTCTGTCTGTCTGTCTGTCTGTCTGTCTGTCTGTCTGTCTGTCTGTCTGTCTGTCTGTCTGTCTGTCTGTCTGTCTGTCTGTCTGTCTGTCTGTCTGTCTGTCTGTCTGTCTGTCTGTCTGTCTGTCTGTCTGTCTGTCTGTCTGTCTGTCTGTCTGTCTGTCTGTCTGTCTGTCTGTCTGTCTGTCTGTCTGTCTGTCTGTCTGTCTGTCTGTCTGTCTGTCTGTCTGTCTGTCTGTCTGTCTGTCTGTCTGTCTGTCTGTCTGTCTGTCTGTCTGTCTGTCTGTCTGTCTGTCTGTCTGTCTGTCTGTCTGTCTGTCTGTCTGTCTGTCTGTCTGTCTGTCTGTCTGTCTGTCTGTCTGTCTGTCTGTCTGTCTGTCTGTCTGTCTGTCTGTCTGTCTGTCTGTCTGTCTGTCTGTCTGTCTGTCTGTCTGTCTGTCTGTCTGTCTGTCTGTCTGTCTGTCTGTCTGTCTGTCTGTCTGTCTGTCTGTCTGTCTGTCTGTCTGTCTGTCTGTCTGTCTGTCTGTCTGTCTGTCTGTCTGTCTGTCTGTCTGTCTGTCTGTCTGTCTGTCTGTCTGTCTGTCTGTCTGTCTGTCTGTCTGTCTGTCTGTCTGTCTGTCTGTCTGTCTGTCTGTCTGTCTGTCTGTCTGTCTGTCTGTCTGTCTGTCTGTCTGTCTGTCTGTCTGTCTGTCTGTCTGTCTGTCTGTCTGTCTGTCTGTCTGTCTGTCTGTCTGTCTGTCTGTCTGTCTGTCTGTCTGTCTGTCTGTCTGTCTGTCTGTCTGTCTGTCTGTCTGTCTGTCTGTCTGTCTGTCTGTCTGTCTGTCTGTCTGTCTGTCTGTCTGTCTGTCTGTCTGTCTGTCTGTCTGTCTGTCTGTCTGTCTGTCTGTCTGTCTGTCTGTCTGTCTGTCTGTCTGTCTGTCTGTCTGTCTGTCTGTCTGTCTGTCTGTCTGTCTGTCTGTCTGTCTGTCTGTCTGTCTGTCTGTCTGTCTGTCTGTCTGTCTGTCTGTCTGTCTGTCTGTCTGTCTGTCTGTCTGTCTGTCTGTCTGTCTGTCTGTCTGTCTGTCTGTCTGTCTGTCTGTCTGTCTGTCTGTCTGTCTGTCTGTCTGTCTGTCTGTCTGTCTGTCTGTCTGTCTGTCTGTCTGTCTGTCTGTCTGTCTGTCTGTCTGTCTGTCTGTCTGTCTGTCTGTCTGTCTGTCTGTCTGTCTGTCTGTCTGTCTGTCTGTCTGTCTGTCTGTCTGTCTGTCTGTCTGTCTGTCTGTCTGTCTGTCTGTCTGTCTGTCTGTCTGTCTGTCTGTCTGTCTGTCTGTCTGTCTGTCTGTCTGTCTGTCTGTCTGTCTGTCTGTCTGTCTGTCTGTCTGTCTGTCTGTCTGTCTGTCTGTCTGTCTGTCTGTCTGTCTGTCTGTCTGTCTGTCTGTCTGTCTGTCTGTCTGTCTGTCTGTCTGTCTGTCTGTCTGTCTGTCTGTCTGTCTGTCTGTCTGTCTGTCTGTCTGTCTGTCTGTCTGTCTGTCTGTCTGTCTGTCTGTCTGTCTGTCTGTCTGTCTGTCTGTCTGTCTGTCTGTCTGTCTGTCTGTCTGTCTGTCTGTCTGTCTGTCTGTCTGTCTGTCTGTCTGTCTGTCTGTCTGTCTGTCTGTCTGTCTGTCTGTCTGTCTGTCTGTCTGTCTGTCTGTACTGAACCGATTTACGTGAAACTTGGCAGGTGGGGGTATTGGAGGCAGGGGAAGGTTCCTATTATGGTTTGAGACCCCTCCCTCTCTTATGAAGGGGGAAGGGGCCTCCCAAACAAAAGACAATTTTTTGTATAACTCGAAAACAAATCAAGCCAATGGTATCCAATTTGGCATGGGGTGGTATTTGGGAAAGAGGAATATTTCTATGAATATTAGGTACCCCTTCCTCCTCTCAGTGGGCTGAAAGGAAGGGGGAAGGGGGGCTACTTTACAATTTTTCATATATCTCGAAAACTAATCAAGATATTGGAACCAAATTTGACATGGGAAAGTATTTGGATACGTAAAATATTTCAATGATTATTCGAGACCCCTCCCTTTTTCCAGTAGAAAGGGGGAGGGGCCTCTTTCATATTTTTCCCATAACTCAAAAACTAATAAAGCAAATAGAACCAAATTTGGCATGGGAGGGTATTTGGATACAAAAACTATTTATATGATTATTTGAGACCCCTCCCTCTTTTCTGTAGGGAGATATAAAGGGGGGAAGGGCCTCTTTTATAATTTTTTACATAACTCAGGAACTAATTAAGCAAATGGAACCAAATTTGGCATGCGTGGGTATTTGGGAACGTGACATGTTCTAATGATTATTTGAGACCCCTTCCATCTTCCAGCGGGGAGGAGGAAGAAGGGAGGAAGGGGTTTCATACAATTTTTATTGCATAACTCAAGAACTACAACAGCAAATGGAACCAAATTTGGCATGGAACGATATTTGGGTACGAGAAATGCTTCTATGAATATTTGGTATCCCTCACTCCTTCAAAGAGGTGGATGAAAAGGGGAGGAGAGTTCTCCTTCACAATTTTCAGCATAACTGGAGAGCTGATCAAGCCAATTGAACCATATTTGACATGTGAGGGTGTAGCATTTCAAGTTCAGGTCAATTTGGGCACCACTGAAATCAACATGAGTGCGAACAAAGGAACAAAAAACACTCGATCGGAAAACCTCGATCGTCAGCTGCGAACAGCACGGGTAGAAAACCTACCTACGGTGCGCAAGGATCATTTCGTTTCTGGGCCTTCTCCCGATCGGTCGGAAGTTCGACCAAGTGATAGTGTGCTGTGCCGTACCATGGGGTACCTAGTTGTTGCCGTACCATCAATCGAAGCTGCTATCTCCAAACATCACTCCACCACTGTGCGAGGAATGTGCGACGGGATGAAGTGCCACGAGAGCGATCCGGGTTTTCAGACCCTTCTTTTGGAAACCGCTTTTCGCGGGATCGGCAATTTTCATTGCCAACAAAACTTGTCATTGAAAGAGATTAAAAAGAAGGAACGATCGCTCTCGCAATCCGGAGCAATGAACGAGAAAGGGCCGAGTAAGTCACTTTCAGTTTTTGCTTAACGTGTGACTAAGTCGACCTTGGCTTCCACTAGGACTTCAACGGCCTTTTGGATTTCATACGATCTTGTCCGGTTTAGCCGTCGGAAGCAGACTTTGCTGATCTTCAAGCGGTGTCCAGGGAACGCTCATGAGTGTTGTGTTTTTTTTGGCCATGCAATTAGATTTAAATGTTGATCAATACAAATTGTAACTTTCTTTCAAAAGAGTGCCTAAATCTGATTTTAAAACTTGCGTCCTTCAGACAAGCTACGGATTCACGACTTCCCGCTAGCTTCCGGGCAAAACTAACGTGAGTGTTGGCAAATTTCTAAGGAAGTTTGGCGCTTAAGTCAACATTTGATAGGACCTTGTAAATCTTGCTTTTAGCAACACCAAAACGTTACAAGGGTATTTAGATACGAAAAATGTTTCTATTATAAATTGAAGCCCCACTTTTCTTCAGCGGAAAGATAAATTTGGCTTCAAAAAGTATATGAGTACGAAAAATACTTCATGAATATTAAACTCTCCCCTCCATTCAATGGGGAGAACGGAAGAAGGGATGGTACTTCCTTTCAAGTTTATGCATAACTCAAGAATTTACTACGCAAATAAAACCAAATTTGGTATGGGATCAGAAATACGAGAATACGACAAATTTCTCTATGTGAAACAATTCCTTTCTTGCAGTAGGATGATAGAATTGAAAATATAGGAAGGTAAGAGGAAAGCTTACATTTAACTTTTTTTTACAAAATCCGAGAAAAGGACAAAAATTAACATGGAAAATCATTTTGGTATGATTCTATGATTATCTGACACACCATCCTTCTTTCTGTGGGTAGGTATATAGGAGAAGGGAGGTGAGCCCAATACAATTTTGTTAGCATAAGTTCTCAATTTATGTTAATGAAGCCAACAAATGGAAACAAATATGGATTGGAATGGTATTTGGTTACGAGATATATTTCTATAATTGTTATTGACCCTTATGCTTTACAGTGTAGAGAGGGGAAGAAAGGAGGGGGCTCCACATAAAATTTGTTGTAAAGCTTAAAAACTGATCAACCAATGGAACTTTATTTGATATAAGAGGATTTTTGGGAACGATAAAAAATGGGAATGATTATTAAAGATCACGACCTCCATTCAGCAGGGGGTGAAAGGAAGGACAGGAGGGCTCTCTTATCTGTTTTTTTTTGCATAAATCTACAACATATCAAGCGAAATCAACCATATTTTATAAGTTAGATTCATTGCATACAATTTATTTGAGACCCTCCTTTTTGAGAGCGGATTAAAATTATCAGATCTTTAACACAAATTTATAGAGCAAGATTCAGAATATAATGTTAAGTTATCATTGTGTTGCAATTCGAAACTCCAGCTGCAGTTCTCATTTATAGCGATTGCTTATGAATGATGTTATAATTTGATTTAAAATTATGCCAACAAAACAATAAAAATTTGAATAATATCTGAAAATATCATTTGATTTTGAGAGGTGTAGCAACGCACACCGGGTCAGCTAGTTGTTATATAAAACTCAATGCGTAAAATTACTCATTGCTTGTTAGACGACAATTTGAGGCCAAAATAAAATCTTTGAAACGCAATAACTTTTTCGTTTAAAGTCCAATGACGTTGCAGTCTTAGGGTGAAACATTTTTTCATAATTAAGGCATTAAGAAAATTATTCATAACAAACAATCGACTAATGAAGACAAATCATATTACTGAAAAACCAGTATTTTTGCTCCTCCCGAGTAAAATACCTTTAAATCTCATCCACGCTCGAGACACAAGCAACCCCTCCCCTTGGTTAGATCTTGCTGAAATTTGGCATGTGACCTTTTGGTAAACTGATAAGCAATTCAAGCTTGGGGCGTGTAAGAGTTGTCATGATTAGTTCTTCGTATACCTACTCAGATTAGTACAATGCGGTTCGTTAAATTAGGCAAAAATACAAAAATTACTGCTTTAAAATGTAATCATAACATCTTAAAATTATCAACCGATTTTGATAAATCTTTATTTTGATTTAATAATAAATGCCCATAGAAAATCAGATTTTTAAAATGTTACCATCAAGTCCAAAACTGTCTATGAAAATAAATTTTCTCCGAAAAAATGCAATTTTCATCATTTTTTCTATCAGAACATCACTCATATCAACAATACCGTTGATCATACGCAAAAATGAAGTTTAGATGATTGACAGAAAATGTATTAACCTTCAATATGCAAAAGAGAAATTTTCAATTAACTTTATGCAGTTCGAGATATTTGATGAATACAATACTTTTTTATTTTTTCGAATTGTCATATTTGGGGCATAACATAAAAACTATTCAATTTATAGGGATTTTTTAAATTTCCATTTTCGGATCAGCGCTTGATTTGAAATTAAAAACATTGTTCGATCAATCAAGTCCATGATTTTTTTTAAATTTTGAAAACTATCGCATGCATTTTGCACTGGATTTTGCGTATTTTAATGCAAGATTTCTGTAAGGAAAAGCACATGAAGTAATATCATGTCACCATCAGTAGCATATCCATCGTCGATTCCAACGATTTTTTTTATGCCGCATCCGGTCCTTTGCACTGTTCTACTATAAAAACTTTAACCCAAATTCACCATTAAAAAGATCACATTTCACTTAAGGAAAACTTTAAGCTTCATGGGGTGTGCCTCGATAGACGATTAAAAAACTAATGGAACGAATCAATGTGTTCATTATATTTTCACAAAGTCGTTTTTTCTATTTTTTATAAAATATTCTTGTGAAAACTGAAAGAAGTTTATAAGACTTTTATAAACACAATTTTACACTCTAAAAAGTAGTTCATAAGACACATTTCATGAAAATTATAATAAAAATGTTCCTGAGTGTTACAGGACTACTTTTGAAATTTTGGTTGTGATCTGACAAAAAAAATTTTAAATAAAAGCATTCTAACTAAGCACCAGTGAATAGAAATTTGTTGACATTATTTTGAGTCTTAATTTGCATATTTCTTACGAACGGATACGTGTAGGTTAGACCGCTGCAAAAAATGTCTTTTTGACTTTTTCGGTGCCGTTTGGGCCACCAAGCATCAGTGTAAAATTTGAGATGATTTGGTTGATTCCTGAGAAATTTTTGCCCATTAAATCATCCAGAAAATTCAAATAAACTTTAAATGGAGTTGGTCTTTCATTTTTGGTTTTGATTATTCTCAAGCTTCATTTTTTGCTAATATGACAAGCAGCTAAACATTTCATGAAAAAAGTTGTAACCATTTCAAAATAAAAAAAACCAGAATCAATTGAAATTAATTTAAAAATGGCAGATTTTGTTTGCTAGAGCTTTTAATAATTCCATGAAATGTGTTTTCAAAAGTTTTATAAATCAATAAGTTTAAAAGCTATGCAAAGCAATTTTTTAAGATTTTTTATTCTCATCCTACAGTTTCATAGCTTTCGAATAAGCAGTCAAAAACGCTAAAATAAAAAAAAAATTTTTTTGAAAACAAAAATTTTATATAACATCGAATATCTTTTCTGGAGTACAAGTTAGGTTTGAGCTTTGTTCACATGAAATGTACTGCAAGAATCAAGGAGTATTTTTCATCCAAAGTGATATTTTTTTTGAACTTCCAGAATATCTCTGGAGAGTTATGAATGAAAAAAATTGTTTTCCCATACAAATTTCCATACAAAATTAAAACTCGTTGCGCTAATTCAGGACTGGATGGATCCCTTCACAAATTTTAATTGCTCTTTCTGGCAGCAAAAACAATCAATAAAAGTTTTGGGAAGTGTAAAAATTAAAGAATTTGAAATTTCTATACGAAGCTTGCAGCGGTCTAGTGTAGGTATGTATAAGTAAAACAATAATTGATCCTACAAAAGGAAAAGTAATTTAGATTAAAGTTAGTCAAACATGTGAAAAGTGCTTATCAAAACACATTAATTTCAAAGTAAAAAGGCTATTTTGCAAAAATGAAAAGATTTATGATATACATTAGGGCACTTTTCTTAAAAGATAACTGAATAAGAAAATAAGAGCAATTTGGTTTCGAAATTAACAAAACTTGATTATTTTTTACCACTAAAAACGTTTTCACTGGAATATTTGCTGGCAAAATCTGACAAAAACGAAGCAAAACCATCATGAGATCGAACTTCATGTATAATCGGTTAGTTAAGATCATAGGTTGCGAAATATACATACAAGAGCACTTTTTTAAACTTTTGAAAACAGCGAAAACCAAAGTTTTTTATTTAAAAATTGTGATTTTCTTCACAGGAGCAAAATCTTGCAAAATCAGTATCTTTTTTTACAAAACAACCAACGAATTCATACTTCAATCTGCAAGAGACCTTGTCACGATCAGAAATTTTATAGGATTCAACCGCTGGAATTTGTTTTTAATAGGGTTTTTCATAAGTTTTGTCGTCCATCAGAAAACACCTGTCTCAGTGCCTTTACACAATTCACAAAGTGAAGTTATAAGGAGAGTATCGAAAATAAGTTTTAAACACATTTTTTTTATTGTATTGATTTCATTGATAATTCAAACAAAGAAACAGTTAGGAAATGTTTTAAAAAGCTTATTCTTACAGTTTATAAAGAAATACAAGTAAAAATGTAATTATTGGTAATATTATCGGACTTTCGACTTGACGCGTTTCATTAGGTTTTGTACAGCTGATTGATCACACTTCTTGGCCGCAGTATTCCAATTTTTCTTGAAAAACGGCATGGTCCTGTAAGTTGGCCTTACCATCCTTCTTGAAAACTCTCTTGACCATAGCCCAATATCGATCTATGGGGCGAAGCTGGGGCAGTTTGGTGGGTTAATATCTTTCTCAACGAAATCTACATCGTTATCCTCAAACCATCTAAGAGTGGATTTAGCGTAGTGGCACTCGTGGTCACTCACATTCTCCCCAATAGCTGCAGTGCAGTATTGTGGTCCCGGAAGAGTACTGGAATCCTCTTTTACATAAGTTTTATCGTCCATGAGAATGCGCTCATCTGGCTTCTGCAAAATCCGATGATACAGCTTCCGGGCTCTGGTTTTGGCACTTGATTTTTGTTCAGCCGTTTGAAAGTGTCCACTTCTGCTTCTTGTATGTCTTCAGGTTGTTCCGCTTCTTGATCCGCTGTACCAGTCCGATCGATGTCCCAGGTTTTTTCGCCAAATCCCGTATGGACATCGATCGATTCCTGTTGATGAGGTTGATTACCTTACGGTCCAGATTTGGGTCAGATGGTCCTGGTTTTTTGCCTCTCCCTGGCAAATCATCAAACGTATAGTGTTCCCCGAACTTATGTATGATGGATTTTACGCTCGCCGGATGAATGCCGAAACGTTTCGCCACTTCATTCATCGAGATGCTCTTCTCACGCATCCGAGTGTTCAACACACGAATTTTAACATCTTTTTTAATTCGCGGCATTTTGGAAGAAACGAATGTTTCAAACGTAAACAAAGCGCTGGTTCACTCTTGACAGATCAAGATGCAACCTTAGACTGAGTCGATTAGGGGTTATTTTTGAATTTCTCAAACCCTGGAGTCTTTAAAGTTTCGTTTCGGTCCAAAACTCATCCATGAATTTTTGCAGAATTTTCAACGCACGTTTACATAAGTAAATTTGAGCTTCGTTTTGGTCCAAAACTCATCCATGATTTTTTTTCAGAATTTTTAACGCATGTTTACATGAGTAAATTTGAACTTGTAGGTTTGTATGGGAAAATCGAATATTTTGTACTGAAAAATCAACATAATTTTTGTTTCTTCTGTGGAATCAAGCCTGCTTATAGTTTTCGTGCCAATTAATAAATTCTTTAAAGGAAATTTTCCGCTGAAAAACTTTGTCGAATCTCATAACTTTGTATCTTTTTATACAAAAAAGTTATTAGGTATTTAACATGTGTAAAAAGATACGAAGTTATGATATTCGATAAAATTGTTCAGCGAAAAATTTCCTTTAAAGAATTTATAAATTGGCACGAAAACTATAAGCAGGCTTGATTCCACAGAAGAAACAAAAATGATGTTGATTTTTCAGTACAAAATATTCGATTTTCCCATACAAACCTACAAGTTCAAATTTACTCATGTAAACATGCGTTAAAAATTCTGAAAAAAATCATGGATGAGTTTTGGACCAAAACGAAGCTTTTAAGACCCCAGGGTTTGAGAAATTCAAAAATGACCCCAAATCGACTCAGTCTAATGCTACATACAGGTGAGTACAGTTGTGCGCGTTCAGGCGTTAGTAAGTAGAAGGCCCAAATATGTTTATAGTTGATTTTCGATCCGCTCCTTAGACGTAACAATGAACAAAACACAATTAAAAAAGGCATTTCAAAATAACTTCATACAATAAAAAAAACAATAGCTTACATTAGTTTTAACCCTTTAATGCATAGTGTTGTTTTAAAATAACACTAATCAAAATCCAAATATCTCCAAAACGCATGAATGATGAAATCACAAAAATATTCTAGAGATTAAAAGAAATTGCATAAATCAAATTTATTTATATTTTTTTAAAAGTAGTTTTTTGGAAAATCGCTGTTATCTCTTCAGATTGGCAAATTCGAACAAATTTTTCAATACAATCAATCACAAACACCTTCCTGCACCAAATGATCAAAGGTTTTGAAGAAATTAGAAGAACCGTATTGAAATGAACTAAGAATTTCAAAAATTATTTTTCAACTTTGATGTGCCATTACTTTTATAATACTCAAAATAACGACTTCAAACCTGTTGAGTTTTGTTATTCGACTTAAAATGTTATTATTTCATTGAATCAATAAACAATTATCATTTGAAAAAAAGTCATGCATTAAAGTGTTAAGTAGTTTTTAGAATTGTAGTCGTCTAAGTTTGACTTAATAAATGAATAAATATACAGCTATACAGGCTATACAGCTTACGAGCTCTGGAACTGGCAAAAAAATTGTTGTTTGGGGTTAGGTTTTAATGCTGTCATAATTTTGAATGTCCGATAACTAGTAAATGAGTTATTAGCAAAAGAAGTGTCGCATTTCTAAATGAACTTAGCTTTACAATATTATAAAGAATCATATTTTAATCGATAAAAATAAAGAAATTATACTATTATATTTCTTTTGTGTTGATAACATATTAAAAAGGATGTTAATGCAGAAAAAAAAATGTCTGACTTAAACATTTTGTTAAAATCTGACACTGACCAAATTCAAATTTTCTCAGAAAAGTGCCAATAATTTGAAGGCATTTATTCACAATAGTTGTGCTTGAGATTGAAAGGCTTTGGTTTTGCTTATGGGTTTTTGTACAACTGTTATAAACATGATAATTGTAAAAAAATTTAGAAAATTACAAAAATTTGGAAATCTTTTTTTTCTAAAAAAAAAAAAAAGTTTTTGGAACATCGCTGTTTTATATATAATTTGAGGATTCTAACAAAAATTTGCCTCAAATATCAAATCGATTTTATCCCAATTTTTTTTTTCAAGATAACACCAGATCTTAACACATGCATTTATGCATTTTTAAGTCATTCGGCATGGAAATTAAAATTTCGATTTAGATGATTTTTGAGACTCAAATAATCAAAACTTTGAGCTCCCTGAGGCCCCTCTAAATCAAGTCCGATTGAACTAAAATTTGCAATAGGTCAATAATTTGATGCTGTCTACAAAGTGTGTACTCCGTTTTCGAAATTCGGTGGTGAAATTTTTCCTATATGTACGCACATCCATTTCCAACTAATCCATCCAAAAACGCCTTCAAGTAGGCAACGAATTAGAAGCGAAATAAATTTATACCTACGATAGTTTCTTTGGTACCGTCAACTGGGGCATCATGCAACACTTTTCAACTTCAATGGCTTCTAAAAACTAATGTCCACATATACCGCTTGTACATCACAAGTTTTAAGGCTGATGGGACATCAAATTGACGTAGTAAGAAAAATTTAGGTTTCATCAGTTATTTTTTAAAATTTACAAAAACATGTGATTTTCATCCTACTGAGAAAAAAGGGTAAGTTACAACAAACTTTGTATTTGTATTATATGAAAAAGTTTGAAATCATATAGTTTTTTTAATATGTGTGTGATGTAAAATTGTAGTATTTTTTTCATTTGTTCGAATAAACTTTACATTTTTTCTGTCAAAAATGTTTTTAAAGAAAAAGCATAAAGGTACTGCTTACATTAAGGGGTAAAAAATCTACAAATAATGCTACTAGCTGAAATCATAAAAATCAATGCTTGAATTGATGAAATTTTGAGGTTAACCATCATATTCCAGCATATGGAAACGAGATTTAAAAGGAGAATCTTTGATTTGTAATTTAATGCTTTTTAGCCCAGCCCTGGTAAATAAATTATAAAAATAGTCCGAGAAAAAAAATAATTTACGCCAACAGTGTTGGTATGGGATAATAAAAGCAATATAAGGTTTGTAGATGATGTCATCAAGCCAACCTATTACATTTAGTTGGATAAGACTCTTTTTACCGCATCTAACACCAGCTATTTACTAAAAGTCTAGTATTCGGCCGATTGAAAGGTATGCGACTCTTTGACTTTGAACGGAATAACAGTTATCAAAGGAAAAGAAGCTCCGATCCGATGTGCTGCCGTTCAACGTACTTCACTGGGGTGTATTTTGTTTGAATGATACCAATCGGAAAGTAATTCATCACCAATTCATCACCCATCAATCGGGTAATACAGACTTGTTTGCAAAGTAATCTAGGCCTGACAAGTGAGCAGAATAGGTCGCTATGATGATAAGATCCAGTCCCATATTCATACAAACAGTGCACCGATCCATCCATCCATCCATCGTACCTGGGACAGGTTGTCCCGTGAAATCTCCCAGGGAACCGGTCAATTTGGAATTCGAATCTATTCCCAATCAAACTTTAGCGAATGAAAAGATAGAAGACCACCATTATACGTTGAAAAACGTTCCGACATGCGCTATCGATCGGTTGGTCTATATATTTAGCAATTTATCAATCAACTTGGGCAACGAAGTTTCTAAGATAGAAATGATAGTTTCTTTTATATCTGTGTAAGTTTAAAATTGCGATATCTGATTTGCTTTAAGTTAAGCTGGTTACTAAAAAATTAAATCAAGCAATTGAATTTAAATATATTGTACACTCATACATCGTCATACGACCGAAAGACGTTCCAAAAAAAACATGGCCGAAACGCTGTATAACGAATCACTAATTTTCTTACAAATCCATATAAATGCCATAGGATCGGTTCCAAATTCGTACAGTTAGTAATCAGTAGTTTTTCATATTACGTCGTTTTTTTGCAGTTAAATCGAATATATAATCATACCAATTACATTTGTTTGTACATAAAATAATAAAAGACTTCGAAGAAAATAAAACACTCCAAAATCAAAAGTATCCCTAAAATCCTTACTTACTTACTTACTTAATGATCCCGCGCCGATCCACCGGTGCATAGGGCCGTGGTAAAAGACCTCCACTGTTGACGATCCGGAGCCAGCGTCTTCACCTGGTCCCAGTCAAGATTCTCGTCGACAGTTCGGATTTCAGCGGCTAGGCTTCGCCGCCACGAGTTTCTGGGCCTGCCTCTTCTTCGATGACCTTCTGGATTCCAGTCAAGCGCCTCTCTGCAAATCTCGTTTTCATCTTTTCGCAGCGTGTGCCCAATCCATCTCCACTTACGTTCCCGAATCTCGATTTCTAGCGCCCTTTGATGACACCGGCGATGTAGTTCCTCATTCGAGATCCAGTTGCCAGGCCACCAAGCGCGGATGATGTTCCGCAGGCAGCGGTTTACAAATACTTGTAGTTTTCGCGTCATCACCGCATATGTGCACCAAGTTTCACACCCGTACAGCAATACGGATTTGACGTTTGAGTTAAAGATTCGGATTTTTGTTCGTAGAGAGATCTGGCGTGACCGCCAGATGTTTCGGAGACTCGCAAACGCAAATCGGGCCTTTTTGATCCGGGTTTCGATGTCTTTCCTGGTACCACCATCAGGCGTTATCTGGCTACCAAGATACTGGAAGCACTCCACTTTCTCAACTTGTTGCCCAGCTACCATGAAACTGGAGGGATTTCCTGTGTTGATCTCCATCGACTTGGTCTTTCCGACATTGAGTTTGAGACCTGCTGCCTTGGAACTTTCGGTGAGGTCGTCGAGTTTGCTCTGCATGTCCGGTTGTGTTTGGGCGAGCAAAACAATATCGTCAGCCAGGTCAAGGTCGTTCAGTTGCTCCATTGTTAAAGGATTCCACGGCAATCCTCGGTTCGGTGCACAGTCGATCGATCCAGTCAGAATCTCATCCATTACGATGAGGAAAAGTAGCGGTGATAAGATACATCCTTGTCTCACTCCAGCAGTTACCGGGATTGGTTCGGACAAGACACCATCGTGCAAGACCTTGCACGAAAATGCCTCGTATTGTGCTTCGATGAGATGGACTAGTTTCTCTGGGACCCCTCGTCGCCTTAGAGCCGCCCAGATGTTTTCATGATTAAGTCGGTCGAATGCTTTTTCGAAATCAACGAACACCAGCAGAAGAGAGTCCTGGAATTCGTCGATTTGTTCCAGTATGATTCGTAGCGTTGTGATGTGGTCCACACATGATCGTCCGGATCGGAATCCAGCTTGTTGCCGTCGGAGTGTAGCGTCGATTTTCTCCTGGATCCTGTTCAGGATCACTTTGCAGAGTACTTTGAGGGTTGTACAGATCAACGTTATGCCTCGCCAGTTACCGCACTCTGTCAGGTCTCCTTTCTTCGGGACCTTTACGAGGATACCCTGCATCCAGTCGGCCGGGAATGTTGCAGTATCCCAGATGTCAGCGAAAAGACGGTGCAACATTTGTGCTGACAGGGCAGGGTCGGCTTTCAGCATTTCAGCAGGGATGCAATCGATCCCAGGTGCTTAAAGGTAAAATCCTTACTTCATTCCTTATTGACTACAACGATAAAACAAGTCGAACAAAGCTAGTCTTAAGAATTTTTTAATTTGTAGCGTTAATCCTTTGTAAATTTTAGTTAAGATGTAGAATGTTTTAAAATTTTTTTTGTATAATTGAAAGTGAATCTCTTAAAAGGAAATCTCTTTCCATTGAGATTTATAGTTGTAAGTTAGTTAAATTAGTATCGTCACATTTCCTCGCACTAGATTATTACCATTTTGAGTTCTCAGCATGAGTAAAATTTTGCTCGCGATTTTAGTTTAATATTTATTTGTCCAATTGCTGCCAGACGTGCTGAGAACAGTAGCGTCCATTACCAGGGGGCTCAATCGAGCCCCCACCACTCGAGGAGTGTGGTGGGTCGCTACAAAAAAAATTAAAAAAAAGGACGTGGCTGGGGCCGTTATTGACTCTTTTCAAAGGGAGAGCATGAGCTTTGTACATTGTGAATGAACTGCTGTCCCAAGCACCATCCTTTTGGCCCTTGCTCAAAACTGATGGCCTCGATCAATCACGGAGTACCAACCATTGCATGGCGCGGTCCTAGAGTTGGCTCTTGAGGTGGGTGATTTTCCAAATTTTCAAAAATCAGTCAATATAAAGGAACGTTAATATCTGAATCTATAATATTCAATGCAAAAAAAAAATGTTGACAAAATGAAAATTGTCGTAATTTGTATACCTGGTAGGTAGTTCAGAGTTGTCACTTGAAAAGCTCTTTAAAAAATTTCTCGTTAAAAATGTCATTTGCCACACTTTGTTGAAAGGTGAAAATGTAGATTAAATTCCAAGATAAGTGTTAGTAAATTATTGCTATGAATTTCAAACTGATTAACGGTAATTCAATTTTTCATTGGAATACTTTACTGAATCGTGATTTGGAGTTTTCGTATATTATTTTCAATTTTGAAATACAATTCTCGTTCTAAATGATGGTTTTGATTTTTCAAATTCTAATCATAATGCTAAATCAGCTGTCGGAGAACCTTTTTAATCATTATCCCAAAATATTTTTGTGTAGGTTGATTTTACCCATAGCGTAGAGCAAAAACAAATATTTAAAACCTTCTTCCTGGAGGTTATTGGACGAATGATGTTGTTGCATTTTCTGTAGAATTGCTTCAAAATTGGGACTTTTTTTTATGATGGAGCGAATTTGATACAGTCTTTGGCGTTAAATCGAGTTCTGTTCTTCGTTTTTATGTGCATTGAACGCAAAAGCCTTGTTGCACAAATATGCTGTTCAATGGCAGCAATTTTCAAACCGTCTCTTCATGTGTAATTTTGAAAGCCTCTGCAGCTTTGGAAATCGAAAATTACGACAGATTTGGTTCACTCTCGAACCGAATACGTGTTTCCATTTTATTTTATTTACATATTATTATATCTCATGACATAACATGACGAACATAATTCCTAAAATTCACTCGGTCCATGGCAACCGTTCTCAAATTTTTTCGGACACCCCACGTTCGCCAGATCACGCTCCACTTGGTCTAACCACCTCGCTCGTTGCGCCCCCGCTCGTCTTGTTCCTACCGGATTCGTAGCGAACATACGCGAACAATACGTGTTTCCAGAAACAAGGAAAAGAACCGCCTCAAGGGGTTTTGATGATTCAATTTTTTTTAATAAAGTGGTTAGCAAAATACATGTGTATTTCCTTAAGAACACTGCTTAAAGTGTCTGCTTTACATTTTTTCTTAAGTGTTTAGATTTCTTAGATGAAAATATTGGTTGAGTTGAGTTGAGGGCATAAAAGTTTAATTTTGATAGAATTTGTAACGTTTTGGAGTGGCTAAAAGAAAGAAGATTTACATGGTCCTATAAAATGTTGACTTTAGCGCCAAACTTCCTAAGAAATTTGCCAACACTCATGTTAGTTTTGCCCGGAAGCTAGCGGGAATTCGTGAATCCGTAGCTTGTCTGAAGGACGCAAGTTCAAATCACATTTAGGCACCTTTTAGAAAGAAAGTATAACCTACTGGTCCAACACTCCCGGAAAACTAGCTCAGCAGCAGGAGACCCCTGAACTTTGTCTCAGGGTCGGACTACAACTGGGTACCCGGAGGGAACGCGGAACAAAATTTAAGGAGCTTACTGTGGTGTTTCTTGCTAAATCAATAAAAGTTTAATTTGAATTGAAACTGAGAGATTTTATTCTTTAGAAAATTCTGAGGTTTTATTTTTCTTTTCGAGAAGTGTGGGTGTGGGTGTGTGGTGTGGTTCAGGGGTACTTCACGAGATTTTATGGGGTTCAATAGTACCTACCGTCGACGGTTTTCTACGTTGGCGCGCTTACCGGATTCTGGCTGTAGCTCTGCTCTCGATGATTTTCGGGTTCTGGATGGGTGGGAACGTGGCTGATTTGAGCACAACTTGGAGGATGTTGTGCTCTGAGGATGGTTGGCAATGGCGTCTTCCCTCTTTGATGCAATCGGCGGACCACAGCAAGGCCGTATTGGTCGCGCCGAGAGGGGTCTCCTTAGGAATTAAGGCAATTGTGCCTGAGACAACTCTCCTTTGCGTTGATGGTTCCTCGGAACCAGAGAGTGCGAGTCTTTTACGGTTTAGGCGTAACCAGTACAAGACTGATTAGGCCGACTCGTGTGTAGTGTGAGGGTTCTCGGGTGAAACTTGATCCAAGATCAAAAAGTCCTGAATGATCCAAAAGATCGACACTAAAGGCCACATACAAAAAAAACGAACTTATTTTTGAACACTCACAACATTAACACACGAACGCCAAGATGGAAATGACTCATAACGGAAGCTGAGCCATTTTCCCCTTCTTTCTTCTTATGCCAACCTCCGATTATGCCACCCAAGATGGAGAACCACCTCTCCCTGTTCGTGGTACTATGAACGCCTTATTTTGAAGCCCGCCTGCTTAAATCTAACAAATTCTGTTTTTGTATATTTTGTTTTTAAATTTTAAAACTAACTAATACAATCAAAAATCCCTATTTCCCTAAACAATTAACAAAATACACTACAGTTTACATCAAACATTAAGCAACACTGAAAAAACATCTAAAAAACATCAAAATACACTACAGTTTACATCAAACATTAAGCAACACTGAAAAAACATGTAACAACGGTTACACTATCCCTCCACCACGAAAAAATAAGCAATCGGGATAAATTGCTTATTTTATCTACAAAAAGTATTCACAAATAAACTAAGACTATTATACATTTGCAGTGTATATGATTTCATAGCAACTTCTTTCAAAGTTGGATAAAATTCAATAAAAGTATCAAAAAATGAAATAGGGGAGAGTGGGGTATCGTGGGCCATGGGGAAACGTGGGCCGCTTTCAAAAATCTCAAACCAACTGTCATCGTCGTCGCTTTGCGTGAGCATGTATTCCTACATGTTGTTGACTGAAATACGCTTCATATGCTTCTTTTATTTATCAATCTAAAAAAAGTCAGAAAAATTTACTTACATAATTAAAAAAACACCCGCTAATTTCATCGATGGGGAACCTAAAGTGCATAACAAAAATATGCTTATACGCTTATAATCTTAGTTTTGTCATGATCTTTCACGTGGAAAAGGAATTTTTGATGAAACATCAATAAGTCACACAAACGCAACCAATTTGCAAATCATAGCGTGGGCCACACATCTTGAACCACCTATATTTTCATGTTTTTATACACATTCAGAACTTAAAATACGTTTTTCCTATCTGTAAAGTTTTCTTATGCCAAATAAGAGTTATGATAAATATTTTGTCAATCCTATATAAGAAATTTTGCCAAAACGTTCGCGAGTCAGATTTTGGAATGTATGCGATCCTACACAGCTCTCTTTTTTATTTCATCATCTGAAATTGCTTTAAAATAACGAAATAAATTATTAAATCACAGTTTTGGGTCAACTCATAAACTTTGCATGTTATTTGGTCAATTTGGATTTGGTGGCCCACGATTCCCCACCATTTTTTAAAATCCAAAAAATATTGCTTTTTTTCAAACAGTCAGAATTTGGGGAAAATAACTTATTAAAAAAATTTAAAAAATACCTTATGATAGCTTGAAAATGTAGAAAACCATACCATTTTTTATTTTCATTTTATCTTTTATAACAAAGAAGTTATAGAACAACGAAAAAAAGTGGCCCATGATTCCCCACTCTCCCATACCATTTAAAATCTTGTGGCAACTATTGGTCAATTTACCCTAAAGGAAAATTGCCATAATCCAACAGATTTGATCTAATTCCTGTTGATATACCTTTTTGATTATACGAGCATTGGTGATCGTTATTAGTACTCATCTCACTACTTCATTTGACTGTTGATGGTGATAAGAAACTACAAAACATGATCTTCCGGTAGTGATCACCACGCGGACAAACATTTACGACGTGCTACTTGTGTTTTTTTATATATTTAACTGCCAACGATACAAAACGACGGGTTAAAAACGGTTTTACTAATGGTTAAAATGAATATATTTCGTGCCTACTTAGGCTGATCGACGGTTATTTTCAGCATAATTCCCTCAGGCGGTCGTCCTGAGTTGATAGGAAGGATGCTGAAAACGAGCGGTTTTCAACATGGCTGTTTCCTTATGTGCAAAAATGTGCTCAGGTACCAAGTGTTGTTTCTGATTTTTACTTTTGAGCTTTTTGAATATTTTCCTAGATAAATACCTATCACAAACAAATTAAAAGATATTAAGACAAATTACGAAATAAAATAAATAAATTAACAAATTGAAAATTTCTAACTAATCTAGTATCCTACTGACTATCTATCCTAGCATGCAATTTTGTTTGGCGCCAACACGAAAATTTAACTTTTCTTTTAAATTTACTAATTTGCATGCAAAAGTAACCCTACTAACTATCACCGGCATCAAACAATTTTAATAATGCATTTCGGTGCATTCTATTTTTTTTCCTTTGAGCGACGTCACCGGCGATCCAGCAAGGCACTCAATGCAAGCTGACGGTGGTTGGGATCCTATAATGATGATGGTTGGCTGGCACTCACTCGCCATTACCCGGTAAATTTGAATCGGCAGAGAGGTAACTCAAATCGCCAGAGGGATCGTAACGATCTCTCTGGCGATTTTGCATCATTACATCGGCAGAGAGGAACACACCATACGCGTGCCTTGGGTGAGTGCCTCGAATTAAGCTAAGACACGCCCTCCAGAGAAACACACGAACACAATCCGAATCGTGTTTGTATGTTTCCCTACGAGACGCGTGTTCGCCTGCCTGAGAAGTCGACAGCTACGATTGAAAGCACACACGGGACACGGGGACAAAATGCGACCACACCGTGCGAGTGTACGATTCAAACTGATTTCGTATGTACGCATTCGTATTTGTTGCCTCTAGGTATCTCGGCAGGACAAACCGAATGAAAATATTTGCGTTCTTGGAGTGTCGCCAAGTTAACCGTTTTATTCTAAGTTCGGTGACTCAACTCTCAATTTTTTGCATGCTCTGTCGATTTCTGAGAGGACGCGCTTACTGGGTACACGCGATTGGCTACTTTGGTGAGAACTCATCGATGTCCCACGCGATCTCCGAGCCTCTGCCTCTCACGCGCAACGATAGCATATGATGACTACTACGCATTGATCAACACGTGCCCAGTAAACATGAATCGGCAGAGAGGTAACTCAAATCGCCAGAGGGATCGTAACGATCTCTCTGGCGATTTTGCATCATCACATCGGCAGAGAGGAACACACCATACGCGTGCCTTGGGTGAGTGCCACGATATAATCTATTACACGCCCTCCAGAGAAACACACGAACACAATCCGAATCGTGTTTGTATGTTCCCCTTCGAGACGCGCGTTTGCCTGCCTGAGAAGTCGACTGCTACGATTGAAAGCACACGTATAAAAAACACGGGGATAAAATGCGTGCGCACCGTACGAGCGTACGATTCAAACTGATTTCGCATGTACGCATCAGCGTTGCCACATTTAAATCTGTATTTTTGAGCCAAAAAATATTGATTCATGTGTCGCAAGTTAAAATCTGATCATTTTGATTTTTCTGACTCCGGAACCGGTCAGATTGGCCGTGGCCAAGACCAGATGGCCCCGAACCACTTTTCCTATCAATGCCCATCATTTGCAGGGCAAAAGCTTTCAATTGATGTGTCGCAAGTGAAAATCTGATTTTGATTTTTCGGATTCCGGAACTGGCCAGATTGGCCGTGGCCAGGACCAGATAGCCCCGAACTACTTTTTCTATCAATTCCCATCATGTACAGGTCAAGAGCTTTCAATTGATGTGTCGCAAGTTAAAATGTGATGATTTTAATTTTTCGGATTCCGGAACCGGCCAGATTGGCCGTGACCAGGACTAGATGGCCCCGAACCACTTTTCCTATCAATTCCCATCATGTACAGGTCAAGAGCTTTCAATTGATGTGTCGCAAGTTAAAATGTGATTATTTTGATTTTTCGGATTCCGGAACCGGCCAGATTGGCCGTGGCCAGGACCAGATGGCCCCGAACCACTTTTCCTATCAATTCCCATCATGTACAGGTCAAGAGCTTTCTATTCATGTGTCGCATCATGACATTTTTTAAAATTTTCCATGACAGTCACGGAATCAAAAATTCAAAAATGTCATTCCGACAGTCAGAGGACCAACAGAATCTTCGACTGTCACAAGTCAAAAATGTTATCGACACTTATTCTCCGTGCAGCATTTCAGCTTGCGATTTGAGCACACATCGAGCAAAGAAAGTTACTCACTTGTCAGAGCTATATGTTGTCTAACAATGTATTCGTTATCTCCGAGTGACAACCGTACCAACATTTTGTTATGGATTGAGAGGAACCAAGTTTGTTCGCTACTTGTACAGATCGCTAAGTGTACAGTTCAGGATAAAACCTTTATCGCATCATATTCATTTCATTTCCATCGCTGGTCAATGCGAACCTTTTTATAATGCGTAGTGCACTCATTTGGACTAAACTGCTCATTACCGCAGGCTCCTTCCCAGTAAGCGCGTCCTCTCAGAAATCGACAGAGCATGCAAAAAATTGAGAGTTGAGTCACCGAACTTAGAATAAAACGGTTAACTTCGGCGAAACTCCAAGAACGCAAATATTTTCATTCGGTTTGTCCTGCCGAGATACCTAGAGGCAACAAATACGAATGCGTACATGCGAAATCAGTTTGAATCGTACACTCGTACGGTGTGGTCGCATTTTGTCCCCGTGTCCCGTGTGTGCTTTCAATCATAGCTGTCGACTTCTCAGGCAGGCGAACACGCGTCTCGGAGGGAAACATACAAACACGATTCGGATTGTGTTCGTGTGTTTCTCTGGAGGGCGTGTCTTAGCTTAATTCGTGGCACTCACCCAAGGCACGCGTATGTTGTGTTCCTCTCTAACGATGTGATGATGCAAAATCGCCAGAGAGATCGTTACGATCCCTCTGGCGATTTGAGTTACCTCTCTGCCGATTCAAATTTACCGGGTTTTTGTGGGACATGTCAAACCAGTGTTAAACCTGACATTTTGTATACGTAAACCGTTCTTGGTTTAACTTTGTAACGGACAAAATACATGTCCGTTACGTGTGAAAAATAAGGTCATGCAAAGTTTAAGGTTGATATATTCGTTAAATATAACGATCAGTGTCCATCTCGGGTTTAACAATTAGTTGGGATTTGAACATTGTGTCGATAGTCTTTATCCTTTAAAAGTTACATTTTCGATAATACAATGACCAATGTTGGTAAAGGATTGTTGAACACAGGTTTTAAAAATTTCTTCAACCCTTTGCTTGTTGTATTGCATTGTAACGGTTTCGAACTCTAATCTGGAAGTTTATTTGCGTGATAAATGATGGATGATTCAGTCATCAAAGTAGATGATTATTGATTGACTCGAAGTATAATCAAAATATCTTGGGAAATCTCTGAATTTCTGAAAATCTGTATGAAATCTGTATATATTTCCTATTATCTGTAATCTGTATATACAGATTCTGTGTTTAAAAATTTCCAAAAAATCTGTATACTTACAGAAAAATCTATATATGTGGTAACGCTGGTACGCATTCGTATTCGTTGCCTCTAGGCAGGGTTGGTCGGCTCTTCTCAAACAACAAAGAGCCGGGAGAAACCAACACTGTTTTCAGTTCGGCTTCCGAGTGTAATCCTCTTTCACTGATCGTGCTCCACTCATTACCCGAGTTTACACGAGCTGTAAGTGACTCGGACGGCAAGTGTGAGAGCATTTGCATTCGAGTGGGAGAAAGCGAATTCCAAACAAAGAGCGCCCTGTGTTTCAGTCATACACCTCAGAGAAAAGAAGGAAAAAATTATTTAGACTCCCACACAACGTAGAAAAAATATAAACAATTTCTATTCCGCTACCATGCCCACTGCTGTTAGCTGTTTTGAATTTTTTTTTGCAAAAGGTAGCGAAGAACAAAAACCAGGATTTTTCAGGACCCCAGTAGATTGGTGGAAATGAAATGCAGCTCTTCTTAGATTGCATAAATTAAGGCGAAATAGCGGTGCAGTATACGCCTTAATTTATGCAGCAGAAGAGATATGAAGTTAGGTGGCTTTTAGTTTATACCGAAAAACACCGTTCAAATATCTTCTGAACCGAAGATTACCATTGGTTTAAGAGGTTAAACTGTTTTTATTACAAAATCAATTGCAATTAAGATCAGGACGGCTTCTAGAAAATCAGGACACCGTTGGGAGCTTTGATTCGGAAAGTAGCATATTTTCTCGTGAACGTACCAAGAATAAACTGAGTTAGCTCTCGAATTCTCCTCAGCACATTGCGCAACAGATTTTTCCGGAGAAGGGAATTCTCTTCATCTACGGATGTGAATGCTCTCGCTCACTCTTATGTGTTGACAATCTCACTCTTCATTTCAGTGCGATTTATCTCTTCCTGCACCGATTGGGGGAGCAGACGAAAAAAAATTACACTCTCTTTCACTGGACTAGCCGATCTGAGGAGTTTTGCCACCCATGCCTCTAGGTATCTCGGCAGGACAAACCGAGAGAGATAATTTGCGTTCTTGGAGTGTTACCGAAATTAACCGTTTTATTCTAAGTGCGGTGACTCAAATCTAATTTTTTTGTATGCTCTGTCGATTTCTGAGAGGACGCGCTTACTGGGTGCTTGCTATGCTGAACGAGTACCACGTAAATACTCATGAGAGCTATTCCGCTTGGCGAAAGAGTGGGCAATGATTTTTGTTTTTGCATTTTAGGTTTATTGTTCCGACTCATCTTCTCCAGGGCGAAGGTCTGCAGCTGAAAAAACACCGAGGATCTTTCCTGCATCATCTGCTAGCTCGTACGAGCTACCGCCTATCTTCGCTACCACCGTCCACGGTGTGTACAAAAGGCCATACTTCGCATTATAGCGATCTGCTGCTGACGATAGCTGAAAGTTGGGCTTGTAGACCTTCTGCCCCACACGGTAAGCTGGACAAAACTTTTTATGCCTTAAGTTGTAGCTATTTTGACATTTTTCTGAATCCCATACGCGTTGGTCCGGTTGCATGTACGACCTCAAGCATACATTGATGGTCCGATTGACACGTTCCACGGGATTCGCCTGACTGTGGTGACGTGCGTTGGGCCAGTGACGGATTCCTCTTCTGGATAGCAAGGCTTGGAACTCCTTCCCCTGGAACGTTGTGGCGTTGTCGCTGATGATTACCTCTGGGGTTCCAAATCGTCTCATCCAGCAATCCTCAACAATTTGACAAACTTGTTTACCATCAATCCTTCTTACCGGAACAAGAAGCGACCATTTTGAAAATATGCCCATCAGAACTAACAAATGGCAGTTCCCGCTGCGGCTTCGCGGTAGATTTTGTATAAAATCAAGCGCCAAGATTTGAAAAGGTTTGCTGGTGAGACGTTGGTTCCCCATTGGTGGTGCGGATCCGATGTTGGACGGCTTGCATTGCTTGCAGGTGCTGCATTGCTTGATGTGTTTCCTCGCATCTGCTGCCATGCTGGGCCAAAAATACCGAAGTTTCAAGCGATGGATGGTTTTCTCGAACCCTGGGTGGAGTAGCTGGTCGTGTTCTCTCTCGAGAATCTCTTTTCTTAGCCCGGATGGAACACACAGTTTCCACTCGTATCGATAATCCATCGTTTCTATTTTAGCTACAACATACTTAAACAATTTTCCATTTTCTATTTTGAAATCTAAATAATCATCCAGAGAGTTTTTCACTTTCAAGAATAGTTTGGAATACCAATCGTCATTATGAGCATTGATGGCCTCTACAGCTCTCGATAGTGCATCGGGAACCACGTTTTCCGAGCCCTTGCGGTGTTTTATGCTCATATCGAATTGCTGTAGAAGCATGCTCAAACGACTCAATTTTGACGATGGTTTCCATTTACTATTCATAGTAAATGACAAGGCTGACGAGTCGGTGATAAGCGTAAAGTGAGTTCCTTCCACGTACGGCCTAAATTTTTCAATCGCCTCTAACGCTGCTGCTCCTCCACTGCTTTCCATGCCCTTTGTGACATGGTAAGTTTACGCGAGAAGTAAGCAATCACGTGCTCCCCTGCTTCTGCTTCTTGAGTTAAAACTCCTGCCACAGCTGTGTCACTCGCATCAGTTTGGATCGTGAAAGGTTTCTGGAAATCTGGACAAGCTGAAATCGGGGCGGTTATCAACTTTTCTTTAAGACAATTGAACGCATCTTCTGCCTGCGCGTTCCGCTGGATGGTTTTCGGTTTCCCTAAGCAGATTAGTCAATGGCGCTGTACTTTCACTAAACTCGCTTATAAACCTCCGATAATAGTTTGTCATTCCCAGAAACCTTCTCAGCGATCTAACTGATGTGGGACGTTCGAAATTCACTATTGCCTCAATTTTATCCGGATTAGGTCGCACGCCGTTGCCGGATAAAATGAATCCTAAATAGGGTAGCTCAGGAACACAGTATTGAAACTTTTCCATGTTTATCGTAAGGTCTGCCTTCACCAATCTTCTTGCTACTTCCTTCAGGCTACGAATATGGTCGTAAAACGTGTTGCTAGCAATGACGATATCGTCAAGGTAGACGAACACGTTTGGTTCCAGTTCTCCATAGATTAAGGTTTCGTCCATGACCTTCGATAAAACAGCACTGGAGTTGACAAGACCAAATGGAAGCCGACGATACTGAAATAATCCTCTTCTAAACACTCGGAACGCCGTATACTTCCTGGATTGAGGGTCCAAAGGTACTTGCCAGAAAGCCTTAGACAAGTCAAACGTGGAAAAATACTTTGACGCCCCCAACCTGCTCAAGATACGGTCCTGGTGCGGAAGAGGATATGCATCACGACGAGTTCTCGCGTTCAATTTCCTTCATTCGCTCGGTTCCATCTTTCAGGGTTTCCTTCTTCATGACAGGTACTATAAGCAAGGCCTCGAACGCTCGACTACTCCTGACTCGATCGATTTATCTAGCTCTTCATTGACACTTTTTTGGACTTCCAGTTACCATGGGTAGGGGTTTAATCGAATAGGTGCCTCGATCTTAAACTCCTCCAAAAACTCAATTTTTGCTGTGTATAATGGGATTGCTTCTATCTTTTCTCCTTCTACGAAAACCTTAAACTGCTTCTCAACTTCTTCAATTTGTTTTATTTGTTCTGATGTTAAGTTTTCTCCTTCTTTTTCTTCTCCTTGTAACTCTTTTACCGAAAATTCCTCTATCTTCTTGATCGTGGGTTCAATGTTGAAAATCTTCCAAAAGTTCATCCCTAAGATAAAACGACGTTTCAATCCAGGGGCTACTAAAGTTGAAACTATTCGTGTCTGACCGTCGAAAGTTACTGGCATGTCTACGGATCCCTGCACTCCGATGTTGGTTCCATCTGCTGCTGACAGTTTAACCGAAGTGGGCTGCATTTTGAGTTTGAGGTCTCTCAACAACTTCCTACTTCCGGTTCCAATCACTGTTAGCTGCGCTCCGCAGTCCAACAAACCTAGCATGCTGATCCCCATCACGTTGATCCTGGTAAATGGCCGATTGTCTCCCTCGACGCTCAAAACGAATTCAGCAACATCCGCCTCATGTGAAACAAATTTAGTTTGAGGATTTTTACTTTTTTGTCGACGACCTCCTACGACTTCCTGTCGTTTTTTGCACATACTGGGCACGATTCCTTCACGAAATCATGAAAACCACAGACTGTACAAAAAACTTCCCTCTCCTTCAGGCACGCGCTATAGTGATGATAATTGCCTCGACAATCGGTGGGATCTGGCTACCGGTATTCCGATACTCTCCTGTCTAATGTCCCTCTGCTACTTCCTGGTTCTAGTACGTCTCTTCGCCTCTCCTGGTTGGTGTTCTGGAAAGTCGTACGATTTTTCTCCGCCTCGTAATATTACTTGCCGAAACCGTTGGTGGATGGATCCTTCGCCGACCTGGTGTAATTCGAGTTCCTCCATTCCAGTTTCCTCTGAGCTCCATGATTGTTCCAGGTGTTCTCAGTTGACCTCTGACCCCTTGACGCTGAATGCTCAAAAACCTCGTTCACCTGAGCCCTAAGATTCGGTTCGTTCAATGTGCTACTCCGATACAAAGACCAATTCGCCGCATCTAACTTTCTTCCCCAAATCTTTAAACTACGCAACGATTTGACTCCTTTGACCAACAACGAGTTTTTGTAGTCAGATCTCAAATTACGAAACACTATTTGAAACATCCGATCTTCTGAAGGTGGATCGACCATCCTGCTGAAAATCTCCATTATCGAGGCGTAGAATTCCTGAAACTTCTCGGATCTTCTTTGCCTCCGCTGAGACGCTTGTTGTTCATAATGGAAATCCATATCCGGTGGCTGATATTCCATTTTGAGGTCAGAAACAAGTTCGGTCCAGTTCCTGAAATCCCCACTTTTTTCCCTCAATATACCAAGCTCTAGCATCCCCTGCAAACAAACGGATCGCCTCATTAAAAAGAGATTCTTTATCAATCCTTTCTGCTTCCGCCATGAACTCCACTTCCGTTATGAATCTATTCAAATTCCTTCCTTCGTCATGGCCATCGTACTTGAGCTTCCATTCCGCTACAGATCTGAGTCGACGCTTTAAAACCTTTCTTGTTTCGATCCCTTCACCTGTGCTCGAATCCGATAACTCGTATTCGGTTTCCGCTTTTTCCGGACGCATACGAAACTCATGCCTACGCGGCTCTCGTGAGACTTTCCTTACTTCTTCACGAACCTTAACTTTTTCTACTTCTGAGTACGAAGCAATCAAAGATTCTACCTTACCACTTTCGCTATCCTGTTTCAATTCATCAAACTTCTTCGTGACAACATCTTCGACAAATACCATTAGCTTTTCAAACATGTCCGCAGAATGTTGAACTTCAGAATCAGGTTCTCTGACAGGATACGGAGTGCTAGCTTTCGCTCGCGGTTCTGTGTCGAATCCCCCATCGCTGTGCTCGTCGATGTTATTCAGCTCTGAATCTAAATCTGTTTCTTGCCTATACAAATCTACTTCCTTCAAACGGTTTATTTCTTCTACTATTCTTTGAGAAGTTTCTAGAGCTGCCTCGGGATCAGACGACAACATGTGAAAATGATCGTTGAGAAGCATGATCGCTAAATCTTCTAAATTTTGAGTTTCAAATACTTCTTTCAGCCTAATCACCCGAAAATAGATATGAAGTAAACGCGTTTTCAATTCTGGTAACATCGACTTTCTAGCTTTGTGATTTTCCAACGCATCACGAATTTTCGTTTTTCCTCAACTACTTGAAATTCTGTTTCCCTTTCACTTTCTTTTACGCGGCGTGTTTCAAAGTTTCCTGTTTCCCACTGTTCTTTTAGTACGTTTCGAAATTTTCTTCTTTTTGCATCTCTTTAGCTTAAGGTTTGATATTCTGAATTTGAAAGCTTGGCTATTTCAATTGCAAATGATTGAGACTGTTCCCTAAAGAATAGTATTAACTTTCAGAATTAATTAAAATATTTTCAAAAGGTGAATGAATATTAAAATGTTTAAATCAGAATCTTAAAATGGCATTCCTTTCCAGTTTAAGTTTAAACAATAAGTAGCTACTTAAAAGCAAGTGATAAATATGATAATCAAGAAATTTAAAATATTAATTTTTTTTTATATCAGGAAATTATTATTCGGTTTTACAAATCAGCCATTTATATAACAAAAAGGAAAAAAGTGGTGTTTTCTAACTGTCAAATTATAGGTATTTAAAATAAAAAATTTTTCAAATGTGTCCACGTGGAAATCCGGGGAGGGGGGTAGGGGTTAGCCAAATGTCCACGCTTGTCCACGGAGGGGATCAAAAATCTCATTTCCACGTGGTCCACGTGGTATCTGAACGGCCCCTTGTTCCGTACTGTTTTGGCCGGATTTGGCATTTTGCCATTACGGTAAAAAGGCCATGGAGTGGTACGCCGCCAACAACGTACAGGTGGTTCCCAAGGACAAGAACCCTCCCGGCTCCGCCCAATTAAGAAATACTGGGCTATTGTCAAGCGGAACCTGAAGAAGACAAAAAACTGCTAAGGGCGAGCAGCAGTTCAAGGCAAACTGGCTTTCTGCGGCGAAGAAGGTGGACAAGGTGGCTGTACAAAATCGGATGGCAGGGGTTAAGCGTAAGGCCCGGCAATTCTGATTTGGAAAAGCGGAAGCCTAACTGAATATTTTTCCTGAATTTTATACTAATTCAACTTGAAAAAGAAATTTAATTTGATTTTTTGAATAAACGATTTCACCGAGATACACGCGTTTTCCCTTGACCAAATTTTGACCGATCACGATCACCCTTTATAAAGGCAATTTAACACTTGAAACATGGTAGAAATTTCTAAAAATGAAATAAAATTTAAAGTCACATTATTCCGCACGTTTTTGGTTTAATGATTTTTTTATTGTTTTCTGCTAAATCTGAGCAAATAAAAAAAAAGTATATTGAAGGAAATAAACGTATGACGACCTTCTCCCCCATAGGACCGCGCCTGATTTCAGGACAATTGTTCGAGCACCCGGCTGTCGTGTAAATTTCCTCCGGCATTTCACGAATTATGAAGCGTCTACAGGTGAATCATCCCAGAGGATGAAAATCCCGTACATAAAAAAAAATTAATAAGCGTCCGAAATTCAGATGAGTTCCCACTTGAACTTCGAATGAACTGAAAAGATTTCCTGTGATACGGACAATCATGGTTCCGAGCGGGATACATGCAACCTTAGTGTGTACAACTATTTTTTATTGTATAAATTTACTTCCCGCTTTAATTATGGTAATTGAAAACACATACACCTCTACCAAAGCAGAGTTGCATTTTCACTACCTCTTTTTGATAATCTTACATTCCTTGGTCGGTGAGAACATCGCAACAATTGCAAGCTACTTTGCACGAAAGCTTTTCCATACAAGTGTTTGCGTGCAAGCTCGCACAACATTCTTTCTTGCAAGTCTTATAATATATCTTCACCACACGTGTCAAAAAGTTTTAACTAACGAAGTTTTCACATCGCGTAGTGTGGACTGTTGACTAGGCCTAAGAAAGTAGTACTTCCCCATCGTAATCACCTTTTAATTCGGTCTACATGCAAGCCCTCTCTCGCTACTGTGGGATCGTAAGTCACTCTGATGATGTACCAACAAATTTGCAACAAAGAGCTCAGTTTGTTTTGAGATCTAGACCGGTGTAGATGTGATGTTGGTCAACTGGCAGCGTTTCGCGCATCGCGTGTACATTGTAGTGTTTTGAGGCGCTCGGAATAATGTTTAGTAGTGACAACCGACACCTGTGGTCATCGTTGCCGAAATATTATTCAAAACCATTGATACTCTGGTCTTCGGCATTGGCCCTACTGGTCATTGTCATCAGTGTTTTGCCCGGTGTCGCATGGGGCCAGCAATCCTTTGTTAGACGTGAGTGTCCAAGCATGAAAACGGAAATGAGTAACAGTTCCAATACAAAAAATTCAAATATATGCCGCTGAGTGATAGTCAATTATCTGAATGCTAATTTTATGCGTATCACCGTAGTAACCGGCATTAACAAACAAACAAATTTGCCTCAACGGGTTATAAAATATACGATGGTATAGTGAGCTTTCGATTGTGAAACAGGAGGACTTTCAAGTTTTTGCCCCACGAACAAGAGTTTTTGTTAGTTATTTCTTTAACGACTACTAGTGAGTACGATATAAATAAAAAAAAAAGCCGATGAAGATGAACTTCAAATAAAAGCGTAGAAAGGCTCCTCACTTGCTTATTGGTGTTTAGCATGGGAAAGAAGAAATCAAAACCAATTTAAGGTGACCTACTTTTGTAGGCTCATCTTTTGAATTGTTTCTGAATCAGTTGCCTGGCATTAAACCGAGAAGGTTTATGGTCGCAGTTTGGTGAGGAAAGATCACTCGAACGTTCTTTAACAAATGGAGAAGCTAACCAAAGCAGCCAAAAATCGATACATTGGCAAAAATATTCTCGAATTACAGAGGATAATTTGTCTGTGTTTCCAGCCACATGGTGCATAGGTCAAAAGCAAAGCATAAAGTACATAGCGATGATGAGCACCGAAATTAGTTTTGTGGTTGTTTTGGGGCTTAATTAGTGCGCTCCTATTGAGGCGTGAGAACCTCCATGTGTCTGTCTGTATTTATGAAGGCAATCCGTATTTACAATCACATCGAATGTGAACATTTGAATGAAGATTTGATCTCAGCACAGCGTCGTTTACAGCTATAAAAGCTGAATTTACATTCCCATTCAATTGAATCATTGTGTATCATTCTCCGGTAAAGGGCTTGGCAAAAATAGGTACTCAATAAGTCTGTTACGCAATGTGAGACAGAACACAAGCGCTGTGTTATCGGAAGTGAATCACACGCCTATTTGTCATGAGCACATGGCCTTCATAGCGTGTTCTATATTGAATGGCAATAAAAGGGAGAAGCTAGCGTGTGGAACCAATTGTAGTGAGCAAAGAAATCTTGAAACTGCTTAGTTAGATATGGTTGTTGCTTTAATTAATACCGACTGATTACACTCGGATAAGCCAAATGCGTTACTGAATTAAAATGTGTTTATTGATGCAAACATCCAGGAACAACGAGCGTGTGCCGAGTGGAATCGGAGTGTCCCAATAACGCCTACTGTGAGTACTACAGCCCGTCAAACGGATACGGAATTTGTATCTGCCGCCAGGGATACTTTGTGTTGACACAGAATTCAACACGTGAGTGCATACGATGTGAGTAGATCTGAATATAACGATTTTCAAAAATAAAAGTGTATTTATCCATAAGAATTAAAAAACTGTTTAGAAAAACCTATGTTTGACGTCTAAAAGGACCTGACAGCTTTACATTATCTATTGAAATTAAAAAAACACACACAAACTTCATTAACAACAATGGTTTTTTGAATGACACCGCTATTGAATAGATAAATTCATTTTTTAACAAGCTCTGTTTGACTAAAAAGGAAACGAAGAAATATATCTTCATAATTACGCTGTTTTGAGTCTCAAATGATGATGTTTATATACGGTAATATTTCTCTACAAGATGTTTTATAGAAAGTTTGTACTGTTAACATTGATAAAATTTAGAAACATTAGCCGTTTTTAATTTTTTTTACATAACTACAAAACTAACTAAGCAAATGCAACCAAATTTGGCATGGGAGTGTATTTGGGTACAAAACATGTTCTAATGATTATTTGAGACCCCTCCTTTATACCAATGGGAAAAACGGAGAGGGAGAAGGGGACTTCCATACAATTTGTTGTAGAGTAGAAGCACTAACTATAGAACACGTACCAGATATTGAAGACTAGTACTTCAGTAAAAAAAAAAATGAATTCAAATTGTTGTGCCACTGTTGAAACAATATACTCGACAAACAGCCATATGGATCTAGATCAGGTTTGAGCACTCCAAGTGCCATCTCAGAATTAGCTGACTCCATCGTATGTAGAAAAGAGTCAAAAAATATTTTTTTTTTTTTTGTTTCGATTATAGTCGTTTTACCATCTTTTTGGCATTCGCGACTTTATCAACGTTACAGTTGGCGAAGAGCTATTGAAAAACTTATCCGGTACAACTGTGTTCGATGTTTACTCTTGGGCTCGAACTCACGGACATCGGCTCAGGAAGCAACTGACTTGCCAACTGAGCTATATCTCAAGCCCACAAAAAATATTGTTGGGGCATTGGAGTTCAAAAAAAAGCCTTCGACACACTAAATCATGACGTATTATTGTCCTAATTGTATAAATACGGGATTAGAGGAACAGCAAATAATATCCTTCGTAGCTACTAAGAAGGTCGCAAACTGTTCTAATCAATATATTCTTAACAGGCGAGAAGTACTTTTTTTAATCCGAAATGTAGGCTCAACGTTTATGCCAATAAGCTTGTGCTTGTGCCTGCTACGAACAGTAGAAGAAAAAACTCGTCAAAATTTCCGCTTTCAAATTTTTATTGATAAGCAGATAAGAAAAACGATTAGATTTATCTATGTAAAAAATAAACCTTGCAACTACGTGTATTCTAGAGTAGCCATCGCCCGGAAGAAGCTGCCGGGGCTGCCTCGTCCTCCAAATGTTTATTTTCTGATTGTACCGAAACATTTTGGCCATTTGTTTCGGTTTTGAGACAGTCATCCCCAAGTATTCGTTTTGCGGTAAGACGGCTGGATCTTCCACTTGGTGGCAATTTCTGCAGGTAACATTTTTGTCCCATCCGGATTTCCAATATACCGTCAAACGGGGCATCATGCAACAGCAGGGTTAGATGCAACATTTGTATACCACAACATTCATTCAATTTTTTATTTCTCATAAAAAAAATTAAAAAATCGAGCAATAGATGTGCAAATTTTTACATTTTTCGATGCCGTAAAAAACTTTGACGGATTGGCTTGATGATATCACCTAGGGCATAGGTCGGCAAACTGCGGCTCGCGAGCCGCATGCGGCTCTTTGGATATCAAGCTGCGGCTCTTTAGCTCACTTCGTATCTTTGAATTAATATTTATAAAGTCGTGCTGAACCGATATTTCAGTCTTGTGACCAAGCACACGGATTTTAATAGGTCCAGAAAAAAAATTAAAAATTTTATCATAATTTTACAATTTTTTGTTTTCACTGTTCGTGAAGCATAAGCATACAGATCATGATTTACTGTATCATTTACCGTTAATGCAAAGAATATCAAAAACTTAAATCGAATTATTCATTTCAAAATGTGTGTATATTTTTGAATCAATCAGCCTCTGCTTTGATATCAATTTACGTAAGCCTCTTTTTGCCCTCTATGAAAATCGATCAGTTGCAATTTACAAAATCGTATAAGAATTAATGAACCATTTCAAAAAATATTTACAACTATGACGCGTAGTAACATAAAAATATTGGAAAATCCTCCTCATCCTATCCTAATGATTTGAATTTAAAGCGATCGTTTTAATGTTTCTGAATATAGATAACTCATTAGCATTCCAGATGGCTCGGTTTTAACCTAGCTTGCCCATTTTTTTCAAAGAAAAAAAAATGGGAAATGCCCGATCTGGTCCAATTGCCCGGATATCGAAGAACAAAAAACCAGGCTTTTCCCGGTTTCTTCACAATTTCTACGAATTTCCATATTTTCAACTTGTTTTAGCGAAAGAAATTCGTATAAATTTTTGGAATTGTGAGATAAAATTTGAATGCCGTTAATGTTCCTTGGTAAAAATCATTTTGTGTGTGTTTATTCTTCGGCTTTTCTCTTGGTTTTTTTATCGGAAAAACTTAGATTTAACCTGAATTTTCCCAAATATTACACGGTTTTTAGTTTAAAATGTAGAAACCCAATGCCCGGATTATCTCAGCCTGCATACGTAAAGAAAAAAAATCTGGAAGAATTATTCAATAAACAACGGGTTAAAAAGGGAAAAAAACATGAAATTCAAATAAAAAAAATTCCGAAACTAAGAAGAGAGCATTACAAATTAAAGTTTGGCAGCTTTTTAAACTCGAATTAAAAAATATCATTTCTAAAAATCTTTTTTAAAAACTAATCACAGGATAAATACTTGTAATCAATAATTAAATTGACCTTCACACCCCAGTTAATTTTTCAGTTAAATTGTATTTAAAAAAAAGTCAACCTTTGAATCTTTGAGCGCACTTAAAATTTCAAGTGTGAAGCAAGCAACCAATATTCACTAACAAGACACAAATTTTGAACAAAGTTTGAATGACCAACTTTTTTTTGTCATTTTGAATTTTAGCTAATCACCGTTGATTTATTTTTGTGAATATTTAGATCGAAACTTTAAAAGTAACATTGTCAGTTAAAACGTACCTACTGTTCCTCAATTATTTATACCAAATTTCCAAAGAAGATTACAAAATCACATTACTAAAGATTTATACTGCTGAAACCATGTATGATGTTTTCCAGTAATCTTAACTTTAGCAAGCATTCGTTCATAATCCAAGATGACATACAATGAGATTTATGAATTTTTCAGAGGTATAAAATTTTTAAGACACGTTTGCTTGATGTCATGAATTTCGAAAATTCTACCAGTGTACAGGAGAGTTAGTTTTGCAGATTATTATTTTAGGATACATAAATTTCTGTTGAATTTTACTTAACTTCTTCATTTTTGAAAGGATTCGCTCAATCTGGGGAATTTTATAAAAAGATTGATAATTAAAAAAAATATCTTTTACTCTATTATTTTATAAGCTCTTCTTTGCCAAAGAAATAATGAATTTTCTGCTTATCCTTCCAAAGCCGTTCGCTAAATATCCGTTTCGGGGAAATATGAGTTGTAATTGGATTTCGTTCTCCTAGCTGTAAATGTTAACCGATTTTGATGATATTATATTCATTGTGTAGGTAATTTATTCTAATTACTCAACATTTCAAAATAAAGTCGATATGTATTACCAGGTTTTCAGAAACTGGTTCAGAAAGTTAAAAGTCCGAAAAATCAATTTTATTTTTAAAATACTCATAACTTCTGACAGCTTTTCTGTATTTAATTATTTCATTGATGTTTGAAATTGTCAAGAATCCATCTATCCGACAATGTTTAGATATGTTGGGGTCCAATGGAAGTTTTTACCGCTATGACAGATCTTCCGGTAGAAAAAAGTGTTACTTAAAAAAAACGACATCCAGTTTTGGCTTTGCTTAGCTGTATTTCATTTCTCAATGAACCGATTTTAAAAACTCAAATTTTAGTTTTTTGGCGTTAATTTGATCATTATTTTAATAGAACATACTTGGTCTGTCAAAACTACCAGTTCATCAGTATATTGGAATGATGATAAAGATGTTTGAAATGTGCGCTTCGGGTCATATTGACCCGAACGGCTTTGGAGGGTTATGTTAATATTTTCAAATCTTACATTTGAACATCATGCAATGTATTCATTTAAGTGTCGCATTAAAATTTATATTAAATTAAAACATTTTGGAAGAGTTGACAATCCAGAAGAGAATCTATGTACTAAATGATAATTAGAAACAGATTTAATAGAAATATCATTGAGAGAAAACACTGTTATGGTTTTCAAGGTAATTTTTCGTAAAACCTTTGTTCATTTATATATTTTTTAATTAAAAAAAAAATCAATAAATCTTCAGTGTGGCTCTTCCAAACTATAAATTTTTTAAAATTTGAGGTTTTTGGCTCTTCCGACTTAAAAGGTTGCCGACCTATGACCTAGGGGAAAGTCAGGTAAGACAGACACCCTAAGGTAGAATCGCAACAGAAAATCAATCATTGTCTTTTTCATCGCAGTCTTCGGTCAGATGAGTAGTTTAGGTTGTTTGCTATCACATTAACCATTGGCATTAATAAATTTCATTCACCAAGACTGTTTTTATAGCAATCTAAAACAAGCTTGCAAATTAAAGTTTTTTTTAAATAGTCGGGTAAAACGGATACTGCCTAGAAAAGGTAGATATTGCCGAAAAAAGTGCTGCACTAGTAGATATTTTTGTGAAATGGGCATTTGAGAATGTTTATAAACCAAAATGGAATCAACTGGTCCGGATCCGGTTGCGGAACAGTGTGGTTTTCGTAATTTCGTTTTCAATAGGACTGTTTTCAACCAGTTTTTATGGCCTGTTTGAGATACTGAGTACTTTTTGACAGACAATTGCACTTGCCAAGGTCTTCTAAAAGCATATGTAGGATCACACCGTAAAAAAAGACTAAATATCTGGAGAAACTCATGTGTCCGTTTTACCCAACCTAACAATTTTTTCTTTCAAGACGTTCATTGGTCAAGCCCGTCGATCAAAATTCGATGGTTTTCCTCCAGATGGATAATGAGAAGCCTTATGAAGATTCCAGATGAGTTATGGACTATTTTCTGAGTAGAGAAAATTACATAAAATGGTGCAGTCGGAAAGTTTTTTTTTATAAGACCTTTCTTGTAGTAAATCAAAAAAGGGTCTCCAAAGTGTTAATACACGAAGGAAAACATATTTTCATCATTAGATTTTTTCCAAACATTGTAATTTCCGAAATACTGAAATGGTTTTTTTACCCGCTGTGTCCGTCTTACCCGGTGATACGGTCAAAATTTGGTCAATATCAACTTGACGTATTTCTTTCATCGGGGGAAAATCGAAAACCGGAAGCTGCTGAGACGACAAAGAGAGTTGCCGGAAAGTTTCAAGCGAAATCCTAACCTCTCTCTCCGAGATGCCGCAAATAAGCTGGGTGTATCGTCTACAACCGTGCATCGAGCCAAAAAACGAGCCGGACTATCGACTTTCAAGAAGGTAGTGACTCCAAATCGCGATGATAAACAAAATACGACGGCCAAAGGACGATCCCGGAGGCTGTACACGACGATGCTGACGAAGTTTGACTGCGTGGTAATGGACGACGAAACCTACGTCAAAGCCGACTACAAGCAGCTGACAGGAGTTTTCTACGGCAAAAGGAAGGGGAAAGGTAGCAGATATTTTCAAGCACATGAAACTGTCAAAGTTCGCGAAGAAATATCAGCCATCTGTACCTGTGGCTTGAAAAGCAGCATTTTCATAGCTTCCGGGACTGTCAACCAAGAAATTTACGTGAAAGAGTGTTTCAATAAACGTCTGATGCCTTTCCTGAAGAAACACGGTTGTTCCGTACTGTTTTGGCCGGATTTGGCATTTTGCCATTACGGTAAGCAGGCCATGGAGTAGGACGCTGCCAACAATGTGCAGGTGGTTCCCAAGGACAAGAACCCTCCCAACACGCCAGAGCTCCGCCCAATTGAGAAATACTGGGCTATTGTCCTGAACCTGAAGAAGAACAAAAAACTGCTAAGGACGAGCACTGCCGCTATTCGCAAGACTGTCCCATATGAATTTTTGTTATTTTTCAGTTTTTCTCAAAACTCGTTCAAATACAGTTAGTTCTTCACTTTAGACTAAAAACTTTCATAACTTTGTTCTCAACATACATTAAAAAAATACCAAGTCATGTCTGTTCCATAGAAATATACCCGCAAAGCTGTCCCATATGTCTATTTTTACAGAATGCTTTAAAATTGCTCCTCTAATTTACGTTAATTCTACAAATATTCATACGATGTGTGCGACAAAATAAGCATTCATTGAAATTACGAAAGTTAGACTAGATAAAACAGTACAGTAAAGTCAAAAATAACAATTTCCATAATTTTTACAAGCCAAGTTTAGCCTAATGGGTAAATTCCACCAAATTGTTTTTTTTTTCAATTTCGCATGAGGCTTATTTAATTGTTCGTTGTAAAACATGGAAAACAGTCGGCTACAAAGCCTTTTTTAGGTTTTCGCGACAAATTGGACTGTGAGAACTACCGAGCGATCACTGTCCTCAATGCCGCCTACAAAGTGTTGTCCCGAATCCTACTCCGCCGCCTAACGCCACAAGCAAACAGATTCGTGGGAAGTCATCAGGCCGGCTTCATCGAGGGACGGTCTACGACGGACCAGATATTCACATTGCGGCAAATCCTCCAAAAATGCCGTGAACACCAAGTCCCTACGCATCATCTATTCATCGACTTCAAAGCCGCATACGACACGATCGACCGTAACGAGCTATGGAAAATCATGGACGAGAACGGCTTTTCCGGGAAGCTGATCAGACTGATCAAGGCGACGATGGATGGAACGCAGTGCTGTGTGCGGATTTCGGGAGAATTGTCGAGTTCATTCGAATCGCGCAGGGGGCTTCGACAAGGTGATGGTCTATCCTGCATGATGTTCAACGTGGCGCTAGAAGGTGTTATTCGACGAGCGGTGGGCGAAATGCGGGGCACGATTTTCAACAGATCCAGTCAACTTATCTGCTTTGCCGATGACATTGATATAGTCGGCAGATCATCTGCGGCGGTGGAGGAGATCTACCGCAAACTGAAACGCGAAGCAGGAAGGATTGGGTTGATGATTAATACGTCCAAAACGAAGTACATGCTGGCGTGCGGATCCGAGACCGACCGAACCCGCTTGTCCAGTAATAACAAGGTCACGATCGACGGCGACGAGTTGGAGATAGTCGAAGACTTTGTCTATCTCGGCTCACTGGTGACCGCAGACAATGACACCAGCCGTGAGATCCGGAGGCGAATTATCAGCGGAAGTCGTGCCTACTATGGACTCCACAAGCAACTGCGGTCGAGAAGACTTAGCCCTCGCACGAAGTGTAACCTGTATATGACGCTCATTAGACCGGTTGTTCTCTACGGGCACGAGACATGGATATTGCTCGAGGAGGACACTGCGTACACTCGGAGTATTCGAGCGACGAGTGTTAAGAACCATCTTTGGCGGCGTACAGGAGAACGGAGTGTGGAGGCGAAGGATGAACCACGAGCTCGCGCGCCTCTACGGCGAACCCATGTTACCATTGGGGTATTTCGCCCAATCATACCCATGAAGAGCAAGCAGTTTGGAGTACTCAATCTGAGTGCTCAGAGGTAGTTATCATAATCGATTAAATATCGATAATTCTTCCCGCCAATATTCAAATTTACATCAGAACACAATTTTTAATAAAATTTATTAATAAAGCCTACTCTTTGATAAAAAAAACAATAAATAAATAAATTAAGTTAGGAGATTAAAAATAACGATCACTCCAAATTCAAAACAGAAGCTAGCGCATGCAAACACTTATGACACAACACAAAACACTTGCCCGATGAGAAGCAAAAGAGCAATGGAAAAACGTCAGGTGGAAAATGGAACGGAAATGTGGGTTGCGATGGGTCAGCTAATCCTTTACTAAGATTCGCATATCCTTTCCACCTTCGACCAGCACACGGTTCACATCGAGCTACAAAGTGACCATAGTTGCCAAAACAATCGTGCACGTATATTAATTTAAAGTGTCGAATAAAGTTAATATAAGTGGAAAAGATACTCAGAGCTAACGAATAAAGCGAATCAAGTAAGTCCACTAAGTGGTTGCTGTAAACCCCATCCTAACCCCATATTGATTCCACCAGGACCCAGTTATTTTGGTCTAGAGATTTGACCCAGTAGTTTTGGTCGAGAGATTGGACCCAGCGGTTTCGGTCAAGCAGTAGTTTTGTTCAAGAGATTCGACCCAGCAATTTTGATCAGGATAATTGACTCGACAAAGCTCCAGTTTGTCCAAGTCAAACGGGCCAGTGAGCAAAGATCTGCTTCCGTTTCTCCACTGAGGAACCTGCGCACGGACTCGAATTACAAGTCCGGCGGGCATCGAGAGAACGAACAAAAGTTGGTCCCCCACGCGACCAGCCACAACAGCCACCCAAAATCAACAACATCGTCGTCAACATCCGGTCCTAGAGGGCACGTTCGACCCCTTCAAACGGGTTAGTGAAAGTTCGAACGTGTCCCTCCGGGCTCGAGGCTCTGTTGAGGAGCACGCGGTGTTTTACACCTGCGTGCACCATCCAGGGCAACCACAACGAAGGTTGGCTCCACCACGAGGGCGATCTAACCTCCATTGCCAACCAGCACTGTGGTCAGTAGATTGGTGACCCACCAAGCCAGGATTTTCCGTCGGACAATCATCGCAGCATCAGCCGGCCGGCCCTCCAGCAGCAGCAGCAGCAACACACTACACACCTACACACAAGACACACGTAAGTTATAAATAAACAGGAAATGAAAACTTTAAGATAGCGTTTGTGTTTCCTTCCGAACTACCGACCGGTGCACCATTGCGAGAAGCCGACCCGAGGTTCTCCGAAACCTCTGCTCTAGCTTAGCCAAGCAAAAGAGGCCGCATGTGAGCCCACCCTCACTAGAATTCCCGTGGCTTGACCAGGAATTCGAGGGCAGTTGTAGCTGGTCCCTCTGGCCAGCTAAGTAATACCCAGTATCCAAAAGGTGGTGAAGGCTGGCCGGATACGCTGGGCGGGACATGTTGCGAGAATGCCGGACGACTGTCCTGCAAAACAGGTGTTCGCTACGAATCCGGTAGGAACAAGACGAGCGGGGGCGCAACGAGCGAGGTGGTTAGACCAAGTGGAGCGTGATCTGGCGAACGTGGGGTGCCCGAGAAATTGGAGAACGGTTGCTATGAACCGAGTGAATTTTAGGAATTATGTTCGTCAAGTTATGTCGTGAGACGGAATACTATGTAAATAAAATAAATAAGGTTTTCGTCATGCTGTTACTTGCTGCTTGGACTTTCATAAAATCTATGAACCAAAATACGCATACCTGGTAGCACACGCGTAAGTCATATTGTATTGATTTATCTCATTAAATATTTGGAGCCAAGATGCTTTGCTGTTTCTGATTAAGCAATTTAATTTGTAGGTATTTATTGTCTTGCTAAAAAGATAATCGACCGAAAAACTTTCCAAAATATAAAGGTACAGGTTGTTTTATTAGTGGAAAGTTGTTATTCATTTTATTTTAGACCTACGGTAAACTCGTTATTTTTATCTAAATATGTCATAAACATCATTTCAAACTTATTTTCATCAGTAAACAACCAGTTAAGTGAATAATACAGCGTAGAAAGAGAGAATCAAATGATCGACTGACAACAGAAAAGCCAAATATGAGACAGCTTTGCTGGTATATTTAATACGCATGCGAAATATACTCGCAAGGCTGTCCCATCATTCTTTTCTCCTCTGCATCAACAAATTCCAAAGCAAAAAAACATTGAACGAAATTCTACAACAATTATCTTAATATCTGTGAAGAAAAAAATAGAAATTCGTTGTTCGTTGTTTTTGCATATGGGACAGACTTGCCGGCAGCGGCAGAGCAGCAGTTCAAAGCAAACTGGCTTTCTGTGGCGAAGAAGGTGGACAAGGTGGCTGTACGAATTCTGATGGCAGGGGTTAAGCGTAAGGCCCGGCAATTCGGATTTGGAAAAGCGGAAGCCTAACTGAATATTTTTTCTGAATTTGATACTAATTAAACTTGAAAAAGAAATTTAATTTGATTTTATAAATAAACGATTTCACCGATTTACACGCGTTTTCCCATGACCAAATTTTGACAGATCACCCTTTACAAACTTTATATTGATTTCGTTATTCAATACCAATTCAATTTCATCAATTTTTTTAAATATTTTTTTTTATAATTCAGCTGCTTGTATGAGGCAAAATCCAACAAAATACAAATGACATAAAGCTCAAATATATCAAAAACTATAAGTTTTCAAATGTTCGTTCGATTTTTCATTAATATCTAAGTTTGTTGCAACTTACCTATTTTTCTTAATAGGGTGAAAATCGCATGTTTTGGTAAATTTAAAAATAACTGGTGAAACCAATAACTTTTCTGACTACATCAATTTGGTGTCTCATCAACCTTATAATTTCTGATGTTTAAGAGGTATGATTTTCTGTGGACATTATGTTTTTAGAAGCCATTGAAGTTGAAAAGTGTTGCATGTTGCCCAAGTCCAAGTTGACGGTATTACTTTCACTCGGTTTATGCGATTAAAGTATGTACCGTAGAAAAGAATCAAACATTATTTTAGAAGAGTCACATGATATATTTTCTCACATGTAATTTTTTTTTAGTAATTCTTTATTTGAAACGGCTCATACAATTAAGTTTTAAGGAGCCAAACTCGCTTTCTTGTTTTTACAACCGTTTTCTTAGCTTAGCACTTTTTTAGAAGAAAAAGAAGATAGAAAGTGAAATATGAAAATAAAATAGAGTTATAGGCGAAGATCGATAGCTTTTAGAAAAAGGTAGATTTCAAACATGTAGTCCAAATCTAGCACAGCTAGTACATCTCTCACTGGAACGTTAGGTGGTTTTCCTCGGGCCCTAAGGGAGTCTATAAAATTCGTTCTGGCGACAAGATGGACCTCACACGACCAAACAATATGCTCAATGTCGTGGTAACCTTTGCCACAACCACACAAATTGCTACCAGCAATATCAAAACGATAGAGTACCGCGTCTAAGGAATAATGATTGGACATGAGACGGGAAAATATACGAATAAAATCCCGACTCAGGTCCAACCTATTAAACCAGGGTTTAAGGCTTACCTTTGGGATAATCGAGTGGAGCCACCGACCCGACCCAATTCATCCTCGTCCCATTTGCGCTGCCAGTTGACAAGAGAGTTTCGTCGGACCAAAAAGTAAAATTCGTCAAAGATAATTTCGCGATGATATGTGTCGCCTTCCAACGCACCCACCTTTGCCAGAGAGTCTGCCTTCTCATTGCCTACAATCGAGCAATGTGAAGGGACCCAGACAAAGGTGATGGAAAAGCCACGTCTTGATAAAGCACACAAAGAAACCCGTATCTGCTCGAGAAAATACGGTGAGTGCTTTCCCGGTTTTATTGAACGAATTGCTTCAACAGAGCTGAGACTATCCGTTACTATATAGTATTGTTCAACCGGTTGTGAGGCTACACTGTCAAGGGCACAATGGATAGCTGCCAACTCAGCGATGTAAACTGAGCATGGAGGTTGCAGACTGTAGGAGGCACTACAACGTTGGTTAAATACTCCAAACCCGGTACATTCATCGATAAGAGAACCATCAGTGAAGAAAATTTTATCAGCATTGACGTGTCTATATTTCGCATAAAAAATCCGAGGAATAATAAAAGGACGATGTTGTTCCGGGATTCCACGAGTTTCCTGATGCATAGACAAATCAAACTGGACAGAAGAATTGTCGTAGTCTGGGCTGCAAACACGAGTTGGGCAGTACGAAGAAGGGTTAACCTGCATTGACATGAAAATATGGTATATAGACATAAATCTTGTTTGAAGATTTTGCTCAAGTAGCCTTTCAAAATTTACAATTACCAATGGGTTCATGACCTCACACCTGATGAGGAACCGGAGTGATAATAAATTGAATCGATCTTTCAGTGGGAGTATGCCTGCCAAAACTTCAAGACTCATGTTATGAGTTGAGGCCATACAACCCAAAGCGATACGGAGACAACGGTATTGAATACGCTCGAGTTTAATGAGATGAGTTTTGGCAGCCGATTGGAAACAGAAGCTGCCATACTCCATAACTGAAAGAATAGTTGTTCGATAAAGCTTAATTAAATCCTCTGGGTGGGCTCCCCACCAGGTGCCAGTGATTGATCGGAGAAAATTGATTCTTTGTTGGCATTTTCCTTTCAGATACTCAATATGGGCTCTCCAGGTACACTTGGAATCAAACCAAACCCCAAGATACTTGAAACACCTCGATTGAGTGATCGTTCTGCCTAGGAGTTGAAGCTTAGGTTGAGCAGGTCTACGTTTCTTAGAGAAAACAACCATCTCCGTTTTCTGTGGAGAAAACTCAATCCCAAGCCCCAAAGCCCAGGTTGATAATCTGTCTAAAGTATCTTGTAAAGGTTTGTGCAGATGATACTCAGTAGATCCTATGACAGACACTACGCTATCATCTGCAAGTTGTCTTAGAGTGCAGCCTTCAGAGAGACAACTGTCGATATCACTTACGTAAAAGTTATACAATAGTGGACTCAAACATGAACCCTGCGGAAGGCCCATGTAAGAAATTCTTCTTACTGCAATATCTCCGTGAGCAAAGTTCAGATGTTTCTCACAAAGCAAGCTGTATAAGATGTTGTTCGAGAGAGGAGGCAGACCCCGGGAGTGCAACTTGTCTGACAAAACCTCTATTGAGACTGCATCAAAAGCTCCCTTTATGTCTAGAAACACTGATGCCATTTGCTCACGTTTTGCATACGCCATTTGTATCTCTGAAGACAGCAAAGCAAGACAATCGTTTGTCCCTTTGCCCCTGCGAAACCCAAATTGAGTATTTGAAAGGAGACCATTTGTTTCTACCCATTTATCCAATCGAAACAAAATCATTTTCTCCATCAATTTCCGAATACAAGACAACATCGCTATCGGACGGTACGAATTAAAATCAGACGCAGGTTTTCCAGGCTTTTGGATAGCAATAACTCTCACTTGTCTCCAATCTTCGGGAACAATGTTAAGCTCCAAGAATTGATTGAATAAATTTAACAAGCGAAATTTGGCGGCATCAGGAAGGTTTTTCAACAGGTTAAATTTTATTTTATCAACTCCTGGAAATGAATTGTTACAAGATAGGAGAGCAAGTGAGAATTCTACCATCGAAAAGCCGTAATCCAGATCGCATCTATTCGGAGGCACACTTCGGATGATTTTTTGCACAGGTGTGGAATCTGGACAGATTTTCCGCGCGAAATTGAAAATCCATTTATGCGAATGTTCCTCACTTTCGTTCGTGGAAGAACGATTACGCATGCTACGTGCCACATTCCACAAAGTGCTTAAGGATGTTTCCCGCGATAAACCTCCCACAAAATTACGCCAATGCGCACGTTTTTTCCCCATGATCAGGTTTTTGAATTGCTTCTCAAGAGAAAAATACGTGTTGAAGTTATCCAGGGTTCCGTGATTTCGAAAAACTTTAAAAGCGTTCGATTTTGCCACGTTCAGTTTTGTACACTGACTGTCCCACCATGGATTGGGAGGCCTTCGACGAACAGATGGATCTGGGATGGGTTTCGTTTGAGATTTAACAGCACTATCATAAATCAATCGAGCAAGAAAGCTGTATTCCTCTAAAGGAGGTAAAACATCCACAGAATTAATGGCTGAAACGACTATGTCTGAGTATTTTTTTCCAGTCGATGTGTCTTGTGAGGTCATATGCCATATTTGTTGAATTTGAAGTGTTGACCCCATTGGTGATTGTGATTTTGATAGGCAAGTGGTCACTACCATTGGGATCAGGGATTACCTTCCACTGGCAATCAAATGATAGTGAATTTGAGCAGAGTGAGAGGTCAATTGCACTTGGTCTTGCAGGGGGTTTAGGTACTCGTGTTTTTTCACCCGTGTTCAAAATTGTTAAATTGAAACTGTCACAAATGTCATAAATACGAGTAGAACGACTATCGTCAATTTGTTCTCCCCAGACAGTTCCATGTGAATTGAAGTCACCCAGGATCAACCTTGGCTCAGGTAGCACTGAGCACAGGTCCTCTAGGTGGCTTTGGTTCACTGCAACTCTCTGAGGCCAGTACAAACTGACAACACATAAGTCCTTACCCCTTATAGTTGTATGACAAGCAACAGCTTCAATTCCTCCTGACAAAGGGAGGTGGATTCTATAGAAAGAGTGGCGCTTATTGATCCCTAAAAGCACCCCACCATAAGAATCATTGCGATCCAAACGAATGATGTTAAAATCGTGGAATGAGATGTTTGATTGAGAAGAAAGCCATGTTTCAGAAAGGGCAAAAATATCGCAACTAGTTTCATGAAGAAGAATTTGAATTTGAAAGTTTAGGGATAATACTACGACAATTCCACTGTAAAACAGTGATATCTCCGACCTCTCTGCGTAAATTAGCCATCAAGAGAGATAAACACTGAAAGAAGAGGCCAAGTTTGCATCAATTGCTTTAAAAATGTCTTCACTACAGGTAGCATTGAAGTCACAATGTCCCTGATTGATTCCGATGCTTTGAAAAAAGTAAAAATTCCATTTAAGATATCAGACAACTTGAACAGTCCCGATTGAGCAGATGGGTCTGATGAGGCTACATTGGATTTTGGAGTTTTAGAAGTCTCCGCTACTTCAGGTTTGTTCGGGGATGGAAAATTCATGGAAAATCCAGGAGGAACAAGATTTTCTGTTACAGATGTTATAGGTTTTTGTCTAACGTCAATTTGGGAGCTAAATGTAGGAACTTTTTTCGGAATTATAGGGGTCTTGGGAGCAGGTTTTGTTCGTTTACGGGAGTTAGCAACAAAAAGTATAGGGTGTTCTTGATCAGTGGAGTCAGTGTCGTCGGTGTCAACTGGCAGCACTGAAAAAATGTTGGTGGACTGAGATTGGATCGGAGACGCCGCGCCCTTTAATATGGCGGCATAAGAACGTTTTGACCGTTCTTTTAAAGAGCGCTTTTGACTATCCCAGCGACTCTTATATACCTCACACAAGGAGATATCATGGGGAGAGCCCCCGCAATAGACACATTTTTGTTCTATTGCTGAGCACGCTCCTTCCCCATGAGTCTTCCCGCAGTTGGAACAACGCGTCTTGTTGCAGCAGTGGGACGCTGTGTGTCCCAATTTTATGCAATTTTTACATTGCATCGGTCGAGGCACAAAGAGCCGCACAGGCAACCTTAAAATTCCGTCAATCAAGACGTAATTAGGGAGGGCGGTACCCGCAAAGGTAACGCGAAATGAGTCTGAAGGTGAGTACACTTTGTTTCCATTCACGACGGTGGAAGTACTGAGTTGGCGGCAATCCAAGATTTCGACCGAAGCCGAATCAAGGCTCTTAAACTTACCAACGCCGTTGGATTTCACGTAATCAGCTTTCAGACTCATTTCCGTGATTACACCCTCGATCTCTACGTCTCGAGACGGAATGTAAACATGGTATTCCAAATTTATGAAATTGCTGGTAGCAATTTCATTAGCAGCTTTCCGGTTGGCCACTACAACGCGCAATTTATTTGGTCGCACCTTTGTAATACTGGTCACGGAGGTCCACCTCGCCAGATCTTTGGTGATCTGTACCACATTAAGCTGTTTAGCGTTTTTTTTTGGGCCGGATAAAAACCACCCAAGGCCCAGTAAAAGTTGAACCATCTGTGTAGGTTCGGAGACGGGTTGCTCTACTCTCAACTGTGGAAGATGCAGAATCATCATCCATCCGAGAAAGATTGATACCTGAAGGACCAGCATCAGCCGAATCCTCCAGATGCTCTTCATTCTCTTTGATGACCTTCGCATCATCAACAGTTGGCGGGTTTAGCCCCCCGCCTTCCCTCATATTTTTGAACGGGGCACAAATGCCTTCCGTGTCAAAAATATGAGCGAAGCAATCAATATTCAAAAAATAAATTAAACAGTGAATAAATAAGAAGACAGTGAAAAAAGAATAAATAAGAGATTACTTGCAAGCACTTCTTAGCGAGTTAATATGTTTAGTGTCCGGCACCGACTCCACCACTTAGTCGTCCTTCGTTGATTGATGATGGCAACGTCTGGCAAAATGCTGGGTCCTCCTTGTATCCCGATCACGGCAATCAGAACCAGAATCCTCGGAACGCCCTCCTCGGTACGCAAACCCGTATGTAGAGCGAACAAGTGAGCACCCTTTTGATGGCCTTGGTGGTGTTGACGACAACGGCATCCAATCTGCTGCTGTTGACAAGCTGGTGACTGCCTCGCACCAGGTTTTGGCTTGTGAGGGACGGCAATTGTTAACCGAACCAGCAGGAAAAATCACGATATGTGATAAAACTGCACTTTGTACTTCAAAAATCAGCCAATTTTCGATTTTTCGGAAGAAATTTTACTTGAAAACGGAAGTGAAAAACTGACATCCGCACTATCCGAGCTACTTAGATCGAGTGTCACATGTAATTTATGTGTGAAGATATTATTAATTATTTCTAATAAAATAAATACCGTCAAACGGGGCATCATGCAACAGCGGGGTTCGATGCAACATTTATATAACACTACATTGAATCAATTTTTAATTTAATGTATTGTAATAAAGTTATCTTTTAATGATAACAAAATGATGATGACACAATTTTTCGCATCTTAAGCTAGTTTTCTCAAGTTTTTTATTTTTATGTAAAATTTGAAAAATCGAGCGATAAATGTACAAATTTTAACATGTTTTGAAACCGAAAAAAACTTTACCCAGTATGACGGATCGGCTTGATAAAATTACCTACAAACTTTTTACTGGTTTCCTCATGTTATACCAACATTGTTGGTGTAAAAATATTTTTCGAACAATCACCCAATTTTTTTAAATGAATATTTTTAAAATTCAGTTAGGTGTCTGGGGTTAAATGCAACAAAATGCAAATCAAAGAAATACCTTGTAAATCTCGTTTCCATGTGTTGGAATATGAATTTTTTGCATCACGCGTTTGTAAACATTTAAATTTCATTCATCCAAACATTTTTTTTATGATTTCAGCTTGTAGATTTTTTCGTAGTATTATTTAACCCCTAAATGTATGCAGCATCCTTATTTTCAGAAAAAATGTCAAAATTTGTTTTTACACACCCAAAAACTACTGCAATTGGTGTTGTCATGCGTAATGCTCTTTAAAGCATCGCAAATATATTAAAAACTATGAATTTTCGTACGTGTTCATAAGATTTTTCATTAAAAACAAAGTTTGTTGCAAGTTACCCCATTTTCTAAGGAGGGTGAAAATCGCATGTTTTTAGAAAATTAAAAATAACTGAAGAAACCAATAATTTTTTTAACTACGCCAATTTGATGCCCCAGCATCCTTAAAACGTTTGATGCATAAAGGATACGATTAACTGTGAACATAAGTTTTTTAGAAGCCATTGAAGTTGAAAATTGTTGCATGTTGCCCCAGTTGACGGTATGTTGAACAATTTTGGAAATGTATGTGTGGTGAAACATACCCTTTAAATGTGATTTTTTTTGCAGTGTAACTATAGCCATACCTTAACTATACTTCAGTTTTAAAAATCTGCTTCAAGGTATCTTTTAAATAACTCTACTCTCTTAGTATTGATGTTTTCAACAAAGTTTCATATTTTTACGTATACTGTTTATTGAACTCTATCTATTGAAACAAACAAGTTAGAATTTTCAATTTTTTTAAAGTGGACTTTGACTGATTTTTTATGCGTTATGGAACATGTTTAAATAAGCAAATGATCTAAAAAAAACTTAAGAGTTGAAATGAAAGACTAAGGCGCTAGGAGGAAAGTTCCACCTTTCACCTTTTTGGACCATTGTGCTGTGCTGGTGATCAAAGTAACCCGGTTTACATTACATTACATATTTTACTGAACCATACAAAAAGATGTACATCTTACAATATTTTACCTCTCCTATTTGAATTTCAGTCGCCACAGCCATAGGTGATTACTGCCAGTTGGATGATCAATGCCAGTATCTTCTCAGCACCGATTCCGAGTGTCGTGATAACTCCTGTCAGTGCCGCGAGGGAACCCATTACGTTGAGCGGGAGCGCCGTTGCTACAAAACCAGCTACCTCGGCCAGTATTGCCGGTTGACTAACAATTGTATCGGCGACGACACATATTGTCGCGATGGAATTTGCGTGTGTGCGGTCGGTAAACATCCCAACATGGGACGCAATCTGTGCCTGCCGGATGTTTACCTGGGAGAAAAATGCTTCCGAGACGAGGAGTGCATAAACGATTATTCCAGATGTAACGACGTATGTCGCTGTCGAGTTAGCCATCTTTTGAATCGGGATCAGAACCAGTGTCTTCCGAGTAAAGTATCGTTCTTGTGTCAAAGTAGGGCAACCGTTCGAGAATGGGCTCGATTCTTCTGAGCAATGATGCACGACGGCAGTAAATAATCGGCTCGTTTTCGGTTTCTTTGATTCTCTTGCAGTTGCCCGGAGGTTGTATGATTTGTGTGAAGAAGATCTGCAGTGCCTCTACAACATTCCGTATTCCCGATGCCAGATTTCAACAACGGCCAATGGAGAGAGCATTGGTAATTGTACTTGCGCCAACGGTTACCACGAAGTCGATTATGTAAGTTCAGAAGATTAATGTTTGATGAATGTATCTGCAACTTATTTTTTAAAATGGGAAAAAAAATTTCCTATAGCAAAGCCATTCGATAACAATAACTTTCGCTGTAATAAACTATGTGAGTGCTCTCGTAATTCTAGGATCAGTCGATTATGCATCTTTCCAACCCAAATTTTATTTTTTTGGATCCATTCTTAGGCCCTCAAAAAATTGATTAGACCGGTTTTACTTTCAAATTCGATCGTTTCCATTTTTGAAAACAAAATTTCTGTGTTTCGAAGTTTTAAGATCCAATGATTAGCAGATCTATCACTTCTGTACCATACGAAAAACTGCTTTCCAGCAATTATGCCACCAATAAAAATGGTTACCGTGTTAATCCATGAAATTTTTCTTTGCTGATTTCTGGTTATTTAAACTACTTTATTATGTTTTTTTTACTTTAATCAATACTCAAAGTACAGGAGTGAAACTCATTACCCTGGGATTTAAATATGACTTTAAAGTATGAATTCAATCTTAGTTTTGAAGTTCCTTAACATTTCTTCCGAATGTTGTAATAAAGGAGGATAAAAAACTGTACCTTGATTTTTAGAAATAAGTTGACTGGCAAGAAAATGTTATGATTCGAGATTCCAAATTAGATTTTAAAAACAGTTTTCAATTTCAGTTCACATATGATGGATTTTGCGAATTTAAGCCTGAAATGTAAAATTTGAATTGATTTGTTCTAAAAGCCCACAAATAAAATTTCAATCTAGAATTCACTAAGATATACCAATTTCTATGTTTTTCAGTATCCAAGAAGGAACTAAAATTTTTAAATTTCAATAAAGTTTAAAATCCTTATTTAGGAAAAGTCGGAGGAAATATAATATTTTTTTCTTATATCTAATTTAGTAATAAGGTATCAAAATTTTTCGTATAAAAGGCAATGGACTTAAAAATCAGATTCATTAAAACTATAGTGCATTGATTTAACGCTTTAAAGAAGTATCATTAAGTTAATTTTTCTTCATATTTTCAGAAGTGTCACACTACGGTGTACTTGAACGGCATCTGCGAGGTCAACGAAAACTGTGCCCTCAGTCCGGACACAGTCTGCATCAATGGACGCTGTCGTTGTGCCGATCACATGATCAATGTCGATGGTCAGTGTTCCGGAGTCGATCGATTATCAGCAAAAAGGATTTGCGTGATTTTAATCACCGTATTATTGAATAATTTAAAGAAAATTCTGTTGTTGTAAAAAACCAGCTGTAAGAATATTCGAACTAGTTAGAAGAAAACAATCACAGCTACAATTTGTTATATAAGAGCGTAGTCAAAATTACTTGCGATCGGTGGATGTATTTTTTTCTCACACAGAGGGCATTGTCCTTTATGCTTCGCCAAAATGAATCAGCTGACAACTGTTTTCAATAAGTTTTCGTCATATTTCCAAAATAAGAACTGGGCTCAAATGAAAATGACGCATGAAAAGAATCGACCCTGCAATAAGAAGCTTATCCGCTAGATTCATAAAATTTGGAGGTCATTTTCAAAGGAATATGAACAAAATCTTGTCCAAAGTATGCCGCAAAGATGTCAAGCTATAATTAATGCTGAGGGTGATAAGACCTGCTATTAATGTATTTGCATTGAAGTTTTTGACAAAATAACTCATTAGTAAAAAGAATTTTCATTATACCTAAGTCTTTTAATTTTCTCACAACAAGGACTACGCTCTTATGTAACATAATGTATAACTAAAACACTGTTGATCCAAGAGCACACGAGGATGATTTCTTATCTATCAAACTAATTTAACCCTAATCCGCTCTTGAGTGTCAACATGACACTATTGGAAGTTTGGCGGCTTGTATTTTTATTCCGGCGCATCCGAATACAAAAAATCTTCTGAAACCCTGAATGAATTAATGAAATCTATAATTTTGCATAATTAATTTTTTATGGACGCTCCCTGAAAGCCCAGACAATACACCCTTGAGTGTCAATTTGCACTCTTCGCTTAAAATTGCTATATCGCTCTTGTTTCTCTATCGATTTTTACTAAATTTATCGTTTCGGACACTTCTTAATGTAACTCAAATTTGTTTTTCAAACAAAATCCTGCTACAACTATTCATTTTTACGTTATTCGAATCAAATCAACGTCTAAGAAAAAAACAATTCGAAAAAACATGCTTCGGAAAAAAGACCATCTACCGAATGCCAAAGAAAATTTCACTTAGTGCCCAAGCCCAAGCTAAAGCAAGAAGCTATACGTTGCGCACAATGATAAACTTTTTAAAAATTTTCAAGATAATGACCACAAAAATGTGAAAAAGGTGTGTAAAAACCGTACTTTTCAATCAATTAACCGCCAAATTTATTTCAGTACAGTTAAAAAAATTAAAAAGTGGTTTGGAAAGTAGACGTAATTTGATACATTTTGGCATCTTTAGATTCTCAAAAAACGAAAAACAAAATTTTTGACGAATTTTCAAAGGTAGCTACCTTTTTCGAACTTTTTATCAATTTGCAATTTCTCAGATTTTCTAACACTGAAATTCAACTTTGCAATGCATTTTGAGCTTATATAAACGCAAGAATTTCGCAATAAAACTATATTCACTAAAATTTCATACCGATTCTAGTGGTGTTATTACAATAACACGCTGCAATACCTAACAAAAATATGATAAATATAAATAATAAAAGTAAATCCAGAAAATTTACGCGTTTGTCCGTTTTCGTTCACCCGGTCGGTATCGAAATGTTTAAGACTTCGTTAGGTAGGGACAGCGTGTTTGGCGCAGATAGAAATGAATGTAGTCAACGTTCAACGTCAAAATACTCAACTGATACGACACATTCTATGATTCGGTCATTTTACCGGCCCGGTTCCACCCCTTTTGAAAACATACAAGCAGCTCCTAGCGGTAGTTTGCGCTGACTAATGAATGTTCAGAAAGTATTTCACATTTTTATTTATAATTTTTTTGTAAAGTATCACAATGCTAATGAAAATATTTCACTAGAATCGAGTGGTAGAGATGTACCAAATATTCGGCGCCGAATACTGCCAAAAAACGTTAGGCCGATTATTCGACTAACCGAATTGATGAGCTAAGTTTCGGATTTAAGTATAGTTTTTTTTTTTAAATATTTATTCAATAACAAACTAGTCAAATTTTCATCTGATGTTGAATGATTTAGAAAATACCCAGAAGAAAAGCTGAAAAAGATACAAAATCATCAAAAACTTATGGTTTCAGTAAAACACCTAAGGCGTATTCGTGTAAATTTCACTGTAGATGCTTTATACTTTGATTATCGTTTATTCCAGATTTTCTTGATATATCCAGGCTTGCCTATAAATCCAATAAAGAATTCGAGAAAAGTCAAACCTGACCAGGATGGCCAGGTATTGTTTAAAACTTTTCAAATTTACTAAATCATATAAAAATCTCAAGCTGCTCTTTGAAAATTTCTATATTTTGAGTTCAAATTAAAAATGAACATCAATTTTTGTTTGATTCTTTTTAACCCTCATCCGCATTATAGTGTCATTTTGCCACTATTGCAAATTTGAAGGCTTGTAACTTTTTTCAGAAGCTTCAAAAAACAAAAATTTCTTCGGGGACCAAATGATTTCAAAAGTTCTTGAATATTGTATCTTTACTTTTTTTTTATGGACAAACCCTGGAAGCCTGGACAAAAAAAGCTCCCTTTTCCGACTTAGAGTGTCAATTTGACACTCCAAATGTAAAATCTATATTTTTAAGAAGAGAGATCACCGTGAATTTGTTTTATGAAATTGATTTGCGGCTTTATCGGTGAAGGTTAAATAGTTGAAATGAAAGACGGATAGAAGATCAGAAGAAAATTCTGAGGTGGTGAAAAGAGCGAAGAGCATTTGAAATAGAAGCTTGACCACATACTAAATTCTTTGTCCCGCACCAATTAACTGTATTGAAGAAGTAGTACCCAATAGAGGAGGCACTACGTTTTTCGATACAGTTAATTATGGATGGATCGACCGCCATGTGAATGCACATGTGTGGAACGGACTGTGCATTTGTATGGTCATGATCTTAAAAAGATTCAAAATCATATATTATTGTGTGTAACGCATAGATTCTAACTTCAGCTTTCTTGGACACAAGATTAATTTTTTTGAGCGTTTCCTAGCTGATCTACAGTCTTTCTTCCGAAGCATGTTTTTCGGGGTTTTATTTCTTTACTTTTAATAACGGAAAATGAAAAAGTTGTATATTATCCGAGAAACATATTTGAGTTACTAGGTTTCTAAAACTCTACACCTTGTAAAAAATGGTTGAGTAACAAGAGAGCTATAACGGTTTTAAACAGGAGTGTAAAATTGACACTCCAGGAATTCTAAAGGGTACACATTTCTGGGACGGATGAGGGTTATCATGGAAAATACCTCCAAAGAAACAAGTTAAGTATCTTTGTAAACTGTCGATTTATATTAACGATTAACCATTACAACGCTGCAAAGTGGCTAGGGGAATATGTATACGTAATAACACTGGAAATATAACAACCTGTGTCAATGGATCAATAAATGAAGCTATTTTCCAAAGAGATGTCACCCACCACTAGCATGTAGAGCGATCAGAAAATCTACTCGGGTAAAATTTCATGAGGGTGAGACAAGCAGTTGGCTCGAATCGAAAGTAATGTGTTTGAAATACATCTAATCAAAACCTATTTAAAAATCAAACACTTTTTGATTGAAAAATAATGCTGAATACTCACTTATTGATCATTGGTTTTCAAAAATACTGCAGTTTTTCAGTTAACTTCTGGTTTTGCAATACTTCGTTTGGTCCTACTCGAAAAACTAATTTTGCAGTTTGATCGTGAGATGATGTAGAGGGTAAAAAAAGATAACAAATCTTTTGTGTTTGTGTTATAAATGGATTGATTAAGAATTAAAGAAGTACCTGTGTATATAAAATCAAATTTACTAGCTTTTTATGACTATAGCGACTCAACTTATCATTCAAGATTTCTTATATTTTGTTACTCTCTATAATTCCAATACGACCAACCCAAAAATATGTCTCGCTACTGTACCACCATAAGTTAGCACTGCAGCAATCAGTTTGTTTGAAGATGCGACAGATGGCATAGTTTTTCCCCTCTATCGGAAAAATAATGCAGAAGGTCCTTAAATTAATGCATTGGCATGTGACAAAACTCCAAAGTAAAGCCGAATATTCCTCAGTTAAATTGCTAACAAGTGTTATCACATAGTTTTATCAAGCTTGTTGAAAAGGACATGTGATTTATGCCTTAATATTCTCATTTTAATACAAATCACACTGTAAATAATTTATAAATATATATTTGTTGTTATAGTAGCCCTTGATAATTAATAATATCACCTCCCAGTATTTAATAACTTATAACATTTAGTCTGGGGAGAAGTTTGAGCAGCTAGTTTTGGAGCGCGAGAGACTAAGTATTTGTTAAATGATGGTGTTTTTTAAACCGGGATTTTAAATACATGGATATTTGTTAAAACAGATTACTGATAACTAAAACGAACTTCTCGAGTATTTCGCCCAGTCATACCCATAAAGAGCAAGCAGTTTGGAGTACTCAATCTGAGTGCTCAAAGGTAGTAACCATATTCGATCAAATATCGATAATTATTCCCGCCAATATTTGAATTTAAATAAGAACAAAATTTGTAAGAGAATTTATTAATAAAACCTACTCTATGATTAAAAACAATAAATAAATAAATAAAGTTAGGAGATTAAAAATAACGATCACTCCAAATTCCAAAACAGAAGCTAGCACATGCAAACACTTATGACACAACACAAAACACTTGCCCGATGAGAAGCAAATGAGCAATGGGAAAACGTCAGGTGGAAAATGAAACGGAAATGTGGGTTGAGATGGCCCGATGGGTCGGCTAATCACTAACTAAAGCTTGCTAATTCTTTCCGCCTTCGACCATCACACGGTTCACATCGCTACAAAGTGACCACAAGTCTTTGGTTAATGAGCGAATCAAGACCCAGCGGTTCCAGTAGTTTTGATCAAGAGATTTGACCCAGCGGTTTCGATCAAGTAAATAGTTTTGACCCAGCAGTTTTGGTCACGAGAGTTAACTCGACAAAGCTCCAGTTTGTCCAAGTCAAACGGGCCAGTGAGCAAAGATCTGCTTCCGTTTCTACGTCGAGGAGCCTGCGCACGGACTCGAATTGCAAGTCCGGCGGGCATTCCGAAAAGCAACCATGCAGAAGTTGGTCCCCTACACAACCAGCCGCAACTGCTACCCAAGTACAATTCGTCGTCAACATCCGGTCCTAGAGGGCACTGTTCAATCCTTTCAAACGGGTTAGTGAAAGTTCGAACGTGTCCCTCTGGGCTCGAGGCTCTGTTGAGGAGCACGCGGTGTTTTACACCTGCGTGTACCATCCAGGGCAACCACATCGAAGGTTGGCTCCACCACGAGGGCGATGTTACCTCCACTGCCAACCAACACTGTGGACAGTAGACTGTTGATCCACCAACCCAAGATTCTCCATCGGACAACCATCTCAGCATCAGCCAGCCGGCCCACCAGCAGCAGCAGCAAAACACTACACACCCACATCTAACACGTAAGTTTATAATAAACAGGACATGAAAACTTTAAGATAGCGTTTGTGTTTCCTTCCGAACTACCGACCGGTGCATCATTGCGAGAAGCCAACCCGAGGTTCTCCGAAGCCTCTGCTCTAGCTTAGTCAAGCAAAAGAGGCCGCATGTGAGCCCACCCTCACTAGAATTCCCGTGGCTTGACCAGGAATCGAGGGCAGTTGTAGCTGGTCCTTCTGGCCAGCTAAGTAATAAGTATCAAAACTTGTTCTCCGGATAGCTGCGACTCAGTAGTCTGAGTCGATTTGGGGTCATTTTTGAATATCTTAAACCCTGGGGCCTAAAAAGCTTCGTTTTCGTTCAAAACTCATCCACAATTTTTTGAAGAACTTTTAGCCAACAAAGATCTATTTCATCCATTTGAAGAGGTATATAAAATGCTCCTTTCAATAAAATACGGTCAAATGTTGTTATCGCGTTCTTTTAAAATCATAACGAAATAGAAATATGCAAAACCACATATTTATTTAACAAAAAATAATATCAAAATGCTTTAAATACTGTGACAAATTGGAATAGAAGAGATGAAAAATACTCTACGAACTTTATCATGATTTTGAATCACGGTCGAACGATTCGTTGTTTCATTTTTATACCTTAAGTAACGAATAATGTGATTAGCTTCTAATTTCTCACGATAACTTAAAGCGCTGCAACATGACACTGGGGATGAAAAGTAGCAATCCGCCTACAATGTAAGTCACCCGTGATCCAATGCACCAAAAGGCTACCGAAGCTACGATTGGTCCCAAAGCACGAGCCAGCGCCCCTAGCGATCTAAACACTCCTAACACGGTTCCTTTCTGGTTGAAGTCCCCATACTTGGAGGTAAGTGTCGTCATGCACGTCACTACAAAAGCCGTTGCTGAAAGGAGAAAAAGATGTATGATTGTTAGTAGGTAATAGCACGAGGAATTAATTATGAATTTAGATTTTCGCTCAATTTATTTAAAAGAAAACAAAATCTCAATTCTTTAACACTCAATGGCCTAAGCTAATATAAATACGTCCCAAAAATACAAACTTCTACAACTGGCCAAGCACTGAACCAATTGCACATATTTGGTTCAATTGAGTAAGTGTCTTGTTTGAAATTTGATTTAAGTCAAATTCCAATGAACAGAGGCAACTTTTTTTTTACAGAATTTACCATTACTTTGCCCTTGTTTTTTCAATGCTTTAACTCGTCGTGGAAAAATATGTTAAAAAAATGATTATCCTTCGGTTTTCAACTGAAATAGATGAAAGTACTCATCTGGTAAATCATGGTAAAGATTGAACTAGATTCAACTGAACGTAACAATCCAGCAGTTTTTAGAGATCTTTTGGTGAAGAAATATTTCTAGGAATGAGGGGGCACCCATTAAACGTAACGCACTAAGCGGGGTTGAGAGAGTAAGCTCAATCGTTGAGCTGAGACATAGGGGAGAGGGGAGGTATGCCCAGCGTTACGTAACGATTTTTGTTACTTAATAAAATATTCAACAACTTTTTTACGGTTTTTCTTCTCTATTTTTGCCAGATTCCAATAAGCAAACCGCTGGCTTTGGTTTGGGTAGAGTTGAATCTGATTGAAATTATTAAATATTTGTCACTTTTTCGAAGACTAAGGGAGTTATTTCTTTACGATTTGTACTATACATTAATATGAAATAATTGTTGGAAAACCGAATATAATAAAATAAGCTACGAAGACCATCAATTAACAAGCATAGATTGACTTCCTCTAAGGGCCATCAATAAGTGTGAACAGAAATTAATCGTAATTGACTAGTTAGAAAAAATCTAGATTGATGGGGACACCGATAGTGATGATATGAAAACATTGCGATGTATAGGGGAGAATGGGGATACTTGATCCCCTTTTCTTATTTTCATCATACCTTTTTGGAAAAATTTAGCAACTCGCCGTCTTTTGCATTTCTGACAGCGTGTAATTTCAAGTTTATATGCTCCAAAAGTTGTCACGATACATGAACTCGTAGATGAACTAGAAGTCTTTTCGTGAGACTAAAAAAATTGTGATATTTTTTGAGATACAGGAGATTTGATCCTTTACTAAAGGAGGCTTGATCCTTTATTCATGGTGCCCTGACCCTTGGCAAAAATCTAGCAAAATCCGAAGATAAGTGCTCATTTCACAGTTTGGAAGTATCTGACAAAGAGAATTCTAAAAGTTTGTCTACTACCTTAAAGTCATTGCATACTTCAAGGCGCCATTTTCTAGTTTTTAGATAAATTTTGTATTTTTAGTTCTTTTTATACGATTATTATTGATTCAACATTAGTTATTAGACAGATCATTGTAACTTCATGATAACCAATAATCACGATCCATTCAGAAGAAAAATGTATATTTTTGGACTAAAGGGATCAACTATACCCATAACATACATTTTAGAAAAAATCTTCTTCAAAAAAAATGAGAGTTTACTATTGCTTTGAAAATATGACATTATAAGGTTCATATTATTCTCTATCGATTGGCATATTGGAACAAATACTTTTAATATAACTTTTTCATGTGAGAAACATTTCAAAGTGATAAAAAAAATCTTCAAATCACATTTTGTTTAGTTTTTCAAACAAAGTTCAATAACTCGGAACGTATTTTTTTTTATTTATTGAGAGAACAACATTGGTGTTTTGCTCTCTTTAGCACATTTTTCTAGAACACTTGATATTTTAAGACATTCTTGTTTCGAGGTATAGAAAAGGAATCAAATATCCCCAGGGATCATTCTCATTCTCCCCTACATAGTTTGACATAGGACGTTTGATTGTTCTGCTAAAGTACCGTTGTAAAATTTTACGTAAATTTTTTTTTACCATTTTTTGCGCTACGTAATTTATGAATGCCGCCTAAATGAACAAGAATATATATGGAAAAAATGTGTGGCTATTCCAAGGACGTTGTCATGATAATTTTACCATTTCTGCGTTATAGTATTTTCAACCACGCAAAATATAACATCAATTTTGTAAAAGTGCGCATGAAACATTGTTGCAATTACTATGTAGGGAAGATAAGGGCATAATGGCCACCTTAAGGAAAACGCTTATTTAACCATAGAGAACAGCTATAATATTTTTAAATCTAGCTACTCGTGCATACTAATCTTTATCATAACACATAGGTACTAGTTTCATCACGAAAAATATCAATTTTACTAGGCACGAAATAAAGCAATGCATCATTTCATTGACAGTTTTATAAAAACGCAGTCGAATTTACTATGGGAAGCCAAATTGAGCACATGATAAAATAGCTATGCGTAAGGTATTTTAAACAACAAAACATATTAGACTCAAAAATATGGTTGCCTGTTGTTCAAATCACGGATTTAGTAGTTTTACAATGCTTTTTTGGTGACCAATCCCTGTTTGTCTGAATATCGCAAACCGAAGAATAAACAGTTGCACTTTAAACCGTTTTAAGCGGTAGGTCAAAAAATCATTTGAAAAAAAGCATTCAACGAAAAAAGTTGCTTCTACATATTCCGCTCAAAACATTAAAGTTGACCAAAAACATGTGTATGATAAAAAAATATCAAATCGATTACCAGTGATTCAACGGTGTAAAGTTTATAAAAATCTTTAGCAACTGAAATGTAAGGTTTGAGATCTGACATTTCTACTTTTCCCTTTACTTGAGGTTATATACTATTCAAAATAATGATATCTATACTTACAGACAGCGAATAAAATCATTCCCAGGTATAACATGCGAGTGGATTCTGCCATTCCGACAAGTACGAAAGCCGGAATAATCAAAAACAGGCCAGCAACAGCCGAAGTTTGCATCAAATTATCCGGTAACCTTCGTACGACAGAACCTTGTAGCAGCGCCATTACGATTCCTGAAATTGGAGATAGAGTTCACTATTTGTATTACTAATCCCAATTATTTCGTTATGTATCCTATAAATGCTTGGTTATCAATTCATTGGGATCATGAAAAAATAAGAGGTTAGGGGCCGTTCACTATGGAGTGTATTCGATAAAAATGCAACACTATCCCGCTTAATAAAAAGCATAGTAGGACCACTAGAAAGATTAGTAGGAATCCTACTTGCCGCCTACTAGCCATCCCATTGTTTTCTAGTGAAAAATGGCCCAACCTATACAGTAGAAATGACATTCCCGGTTCAGAATGACAGCTCTCGTTGACGTCTGTCATGGTTTGGTCGTATTGGTGAGATAGGAGAATTTGCTTATGTATTAGTGCGAACAAAAGTGTGAATGTATGTGTACCTGGGCTTGCTACAACCAAAATAATTTTGAAATTAAACATACGGGATTTTTCACGTAAACTAAGCCTTTGATCCATCACATCGATCCTACGTGTGCTTTGGAGTAGCTAATGTAATTCCATATAACTGACACATGAATTTCACGTTAAGTCCAAGTGGATGGATTAGAATTCTTTTTCCCGTTTTCTCAAGCGTGTGGTAGTAAATTCTTGTTGGAAAAGGGAACTGATGTCAGTTATCTAACTTTGTTTTTTCATGCTGTGAAAATGTTGATGGATGCTGCAGCTCGAGAACATCCGTCGGAGGACGAGCAAAAGATCACTCTGGACTTTCTACGGGACCCAGGCACATGAAACACCAATCCGAACGTCGAGAGCATGGAGGTAAGTGTACCTATTTCCCCCTCAAAATTTAATTTCACTTAAGCTGTGAATTGTGTGGTTTCCAGCTTCGGAGAAAGTTCATAGAAGTTCCGCCGATTCTCAAGGTGAGCGAGTCAACGGAAAAAAATCGGATATGGCGTCTTCGTAGCATACCCCGGTAAATTTAATTGTCTAAAATTAAAAAGGGTGAATCTAAAGTCAATGTTATTTTTCTTTCTAGCAAAGCGGCACAATAATTAAAAAATGCTCCAGCTCCTAGTAAATTCTCGGAACCCGTTCAGTTTTTTATCCTAACGCAGCCTGCTGATGATGTTTTCTGCGAATATGACTAACAGTTGTGAAAATTGTGGAAATAAACGTTATTCACAATTAATTTTGTTTAATTTTTATCTTTATTAATAAATATCAACAAAAATAAAAAGGAAAACAAACAACAAAATTGACCTAAATTTCATTTCGATACCAAAAAAACATTTCCGGTAGCTTTCATAAACACATCGCGTTGAATTCACTATAAATGAGAGTGTTTACTTATTTATTTCATAGCATCTTGTGTAGTTTTTCACGTAGCCGCTACGTAAAAATTATTTGGGTGTAGTCCAAATAGAATTTCAAATTTTGAACGTTAAAATATTTAATTTTTTTCAACTCATTTTCATTTTTATTTCAACTTTCAATATCTTTAGGACATTTTGTCCCTAAATCAAACTTCAAGAAAATATACTAAAAACAAATAACTGCCATATTTTTACATAGACCATTCTAAAAAAATAGTTGATTGCCGGGTCATTGTCATTTTGGCTCCGGACGCACCGTAACGATCCGGAATCAATCCGTTGTGTCCATTGCAGACCTCTAGATAGCTATCTTCTCCGTTAAGCCCCAGTTTTCTCGACAAAAATGTTCGACGATGTTCTGGCAGTAAAGACAACGGGCATCAGACCACCGGTTGCAACATAAAATTTCATTTTCGTTTATCTGGAATGGGGTCCATTCGATGTTATTAAATATTAAAACAAAATGAAAGAAAACTCACCATTCCGACTCCAAAGCTTGACAGTTATTAGCAGAATGAGAGATCTCGAAAAATTTTCAGGCTTGTTGGATCACGAATACATTGACAAGCGAAAAGCCGTTAAAATTATCCAGTCAGTGTTGCTCAGGCAGAAAATTTATAGTATAATAGCGCCAGCACTAAATTTTACTTCGGATTTCCGACTTCCGACAAGGAAAAGTGAAGTTCTAGATTTTCGGAAGTCTGTGTTTTGTTACCAGTTCACCAGCGACGTTTATAAAAATTTTATTTAAATTTACAATATGATCATCATTGAATTTGTATATGTGCATTCGGTGCAATCAGCTGATTTGACAGATGCACGTTAAACGTATAAGACCTATTTTTTATATTGAACGCAACCCTACGCGCGAAATTTCGCGCTCAACAATAATCCGCATTTATTGGGATGTTTTGTGAATAACTTTTGAATGCATGGATGGTAATTGAAGTTTTCAGTAAAGCTTCCTAGTAAAGCAATATGTACATACGTATACAAAATTTGGTGGCAATCTACCAAGTAGTTTTTAAAAGAGTGTCCAATACAGTCGCTGCCGCCTTATCGACATCGACACGCTGCAGGCCCGCCGGACCCAACACGGGCCTCTTTTGTTGCCGATCTGCTTTCGTCGAGAACTGACTGCCCTACACTGCTAGAAGCACTCCAACTCAGCGTACCTACGAACCCGAGGCTTGAGGAATCGTAATCTTCAGCTCTTTGCTCCTCTCCGACAGAATAACTACGGAGCTAATACAGCGCTAATTGGTGCAATAAGGACGTTTAACCGCTTCTCCGATCATTTGGATTTTGACGTTTCGAGGGAATTATTCCGAAGAAGAATCCTTAGTGCTTTAAGTATAGTATAGGGTAAATTCCGTGTAATTGTAGTTTGTCTTTAATTTTTAACCTATCATTTGGAACAATATAACAAAAATTAATTTGTGGAAAAATGATTTTTGAAAATTTAACATAACATTTAGCATAACATAAAAAAATTAATAGAGAAAATGGAAATTCTTTCTAGTTTTGGTTCTATTTGTTTCAAACTTCGATAAAAACAATAAGAACAGAATACTTAAAATACAGCTGACGCGAATCAATTTATTTTTATTTTTTCAAAAACAGAGCGTCGACGTTGGAGAACGCTGCTGTTTAGAACAAGTTTTGCGTTTTAGTATAAATTGTTCTTTGACGCGACCCATAATTGTGGTGGCTCAAACGGAAAATGATATCCTTAAAATTAAATGTCAACGCGACGCTGACGCGACGCACGACGGGCTATTGTGCGCCCACCTAAAAGAATAGGCCTGACTTTATTTCTCAAAAGTAGAAAAACTGCCCACCGGTAAAATAAACAAAATACGGTGGTCAAATCGTGCGAAAAATATTTGGACCGCTAGTTTGGAGATATTTTGAAAAATTTCGTAATGGACAGCAAAATGATCTGAGTATGCCATTGTTTCTTCTATTTAACTCTTCATTGAAATCAGGTGTTTTTCCTCAAGTATGGAAAGAATCATTTCTTGTACCCATATTTAAGCCAGGAAAAAATCTGACATAAAAATTACAGGGGCATAGCCATTTTATCGTGCATACCAAAACTTTTCGAAGCTATAGTGAATGGAAAAATATATAATCAAATTGAAACAATCATTACTGAAATGCAACATGGATTTGTTAAAGGAAGATCTACAGCCACTAATTTACTCGAGTTTGTTACCTATAATATTAGCTGTATGGATCGCGGTAATTCTGTACCGGCTTATACACGGACTTCAGTAAAGCTTTTGACAGAATTGACATCCCCATGTTAATTTTTAAATTAAATAAACAGGGTTTCGGTTCACACCTACTGATATGGATAAGGTTCTATTTTACGAACCGCTCACAAGTTGTTAGATTTAATGGTTCACTTTCTAAATGTATCTCCGTTACTTCTGGTGTGCCTCAAGGCTCCCATCTCGGCCCCTTATTATTTATTTTATACGTAAATGATATAACTTGTCTTCTCAAGCAGTCAAATGTGCTAATTTATGCTGATGATATGAAACTTTATATGAAAGTAAATAGCGAAGAAGACTTTAGAATCTTTCAAAACGAAGTTAATGTATTTAACAAATGGTGCATTAAAAGTCTGCTCAAACTTAACGTGGCAAAATGTTCAAATATTGTATTTACCAGAAGAAAATGTCAGTCATATGAAATTGTCAAATTGGGAGATGATCCTGTCGAGAGAGTCAACAAGATTAGAGACCTTGGAGTTATATTGGACTCAAAACCTTTGTAGATCACTATAACTCAATAATTCAGAAATCAAACGGTATGTTAGCATTTATAAAACGTTTCAGTTATAATTTTAAAGAGTGGACCCATACACAATAAAAACATTGTACACAGCTTATGTTAGATCTATTCTTGAGTATTGTAGCGTTGTGTGGTCGCCTTTTCAAATTTTACATAAAACCCGTTTGGAATCAGTCCAGAAACCATTTGTTCTATTCGCTTTACGAAATTTAGGATGGTCTCAGAACCAATTACCTAGCTATGAATCACGTTGCCTGCTTATAAACATGGAAACATAAAGTGTAAGAAGAGAGTTTGCTGCAATCTGTTTCGTAAACGACATAATCAGCGCGTTCAGTCTGCTTATCTAATAAATCAATTAAACTTTTATTGTCCTTGCCGTCATTTAAGAACAAGAAATCTTTTCATTATAACTTCTACTCGAACTGATTATGGTAAATTTAGTCCTGTTAATTGTTTAATGTATAGTTATAATAAATATTATGAGAACATAGACTTAACTATGTCAAAACAGCAGCTGAAAAAAGGTTTCTACGGTAACAGGCACCGAAGAACCTGACTTTGTAAATGTAAAGAAAAATCATTACTATTAAGCTTATTTGAAAATTGTAATCTCTAGGCTTAAGTTTTTATATATATATATATGTAGCCTACACTGTTTGGCGGAGTAAATAAATAAAACGAACTGTTTAGCGATAACCTGTCAGGCCAGAAACTGTTGGTTGACAAGTCTCGCATGTAGTTCCCGAAAAAAAACAAAAAGAAAAATTTAATGTCTAGTACTTGAGGAGACCATCTGTGGAAACTGCAAATTACTCAGTCTAATATAACGGTTGACAAGATGAACGGATAAAAACACAAAGAAGACTGCCTCCAAATGCGACTGTTTTCTCTGGAAAGCACTTTAAAAGGTCCCACAAAGTTTATACTCTGTTCAAGTTGGATCTAGAATTTGCTTACGAAATTTATTTATAATATTCAATTTAACATTTCCATTTCGATTGTTAATTTTTCAGGGCTTGTGATATAGCTCAGTTGGCAAGTCTGTTGTCTCCTGAGCCGATGTCCGCGAGTTCGAGCCCAAGAGTAAACATCGAACACAGTTGTACCGGATAAGTTCTTCAATAACGATCCGCCAACTGCAACGTTGATAAAGTCGCGAATGCCATAAAAATGGTAAAACGACTATAATCGAAACAAAAAAAAAAAAAAAGATTGTTAATTTACAGATTTTTTTTTCCTCACAAATATTGACTCGTCTAATGAAGTAAAGTATTTCACATTCTCCGCAATTTTTTACGCAAATTACATTTGCTTTCTATACTTTGGAAATTTTAGGAAAAAAGTTAAATTTTCAAAAACTTAATGGCTATACACACGTCATATATTTATATATCTGTGTTTTAAAATTTGATAGTATCTTAGAAATAGAAAATGGTAAGATCTTATCAATGAGGGAGGTAGGCTTTAAAAAATCTGCACGGAAAAAAATTGCATGGGTTTTTCAAATACAGGATCATGATAATTTTACTATGTCCACGATCTAGTATTTTCGACCACGATTTAGTATTTTCTACCAGAAATCTGGGCTAAAGTACTACGACATAGTATTTTTACTATGCGAACTTTGACAGCTTATAGTAATTTTCTCGTGTTTAAATTACCATGCGCATAATTTTTAGATATTGCACGATTCGTGTTTTTGAATTAAGCATGCGCATGGTAACGTTTACACACCGTTATTTGTGTGGTCGAAAATACTATTCGCGTCATAATTTAACCATTGCTTCTCTTAAAAATAGGCACCAGCATACTTATTTCGACATTTTACCCTCGAATGCATAGTAATAATACTATGATCTACGTTTGAGTGTATTTTGTTTTGTTTTCTGATCAGCCGGTCGCGACTTCGGAACGCGAAAAAAATGTAACTCGGGTATATCGCTGAGGTGGCCGTTTGGAAATCGTCCAGGGCAGGTGAAATTTTGAGTGTTTCGGTGAACAATCGATTTGTGGCTTTTACTAATGGGCAATGCCCATGTCTTATTTACCAAGAGGTTGGACCTGGTCATCGAGTTCCACTGGGGGATGACGCACCGGGCGATTCTCGGTGGTACCATTGAATCCGTTCATTTTTCTTCTGGTCATCATGATGACGATTCGGACAAACTTCTGGTGGATGAAGAATTTTTCGCGATCAAACATCCATGGGTTCATCAGTAAGTTTTGTTTTTTTTTTTCAATTTTTATACTAAATTTTTTCAATAGTTGCAATTCTTACTCTACAGACCATCGGCATCCAGCTGTTCTGCCAAAATAAGGACATCGCCTGTTTGGCCAAGATCAACAATCGGGACATTCGTTGGACTTCAACGAAAAGTACGGTCATATTCTCCCCCCAGGAGCTTATCAAGATTATTTCCTGGAGGAAAACAGAATGGCCCTTATTCTGCGCCGCGCATGAGGTGACGATTGTCACCTCACCTCGAGTCACCGTGAGATTTGTCACCTTATTCCCGGAGTCGTTGTGGGTAAAGTGACAGAGGTTCACTCTAGGTGAGTGACCGAATGAACACATCTGTCAAAATGGTAGAATTTTGCTGGTGTTGTTTGGATTTTGCTCTCGCTTCGGATTTTCCGAAGTAAGTTTTTAGAATTTCGAGTTAGAATTTCGGTTCGAAAATGGCCATCATCGGATGGTACGGTTACAGAAAGCTGCTTCAGGAAGAAAAACGGACGATTTGTGCGACGTAAGTGGAAATTTCGTTCATCAAAGCTAAGTTCGGATCTGGGTCATATTGCCGGGGAAAAAAAATCAGATGCCGACGGCTGCTGCTCCAAAAACCCAGCGCACAAAAAGGCGGTGTTTGTTAAACATTTCCAAAGGTTTATCAGGTATGTAAAATAATTTGTGTTTTGTACCTGAAACTGTTCGATCATCCAAGAGAAGTTAAGTTTTTTTTTTCGTTTTCAGTAATGGCGAATGCTGCCGGTTTATATATTTTCCTCAACTGAAGTTACCCCCGTGGCATGCCGGAAGTTGTTTCGCCTGCCAGATAGGAGATCCTGGAATGCCGAGCATTTATCGAAACCAACGAAATAGCAGCAGCAGTATCAGATTCAAACGACAAATTTCGGTCACATAAACCTAAATCCGGTTTCTTTGCATAGCATATTATTGAAAAGTGAAAATAAAATTAAAAGTACTATAATATTTGAATTCCAAAGTTTTCGTCATTTCATCGTTTTAACGGTTCGAAAAACAAACTTCAATTAAATCTGAATTTTAGATTTCATTAGAAGATCATACTTTCCATTCAGTATTCCAATCCAAATTACATATTTGAGATAGCAATGAAAAAGTTTCAATATATTTAAAAATCATATTTGCTAATAAATTTGCTTAATTTTATTTCCAAAACTATCATTCATTAGTATAATTAACCATTTAGTTAGAGCCTAACATTGTGATTTACATAAATTCTCGATTAAATTTTTATCTCGTCACCACCTGAAAAGGTACCGACAATTGTCACCTAAAATCGTCACCCGAATGCGACGATTCTCACCCACGGTGACTACGAGAATAGGGTAAGAACTCACAAAGTTCATCCGAAGTGACGTTCCTCACCTAAACCGATTGCTGGAATAGAGTGACTTGGGTGACTCTACTATCGTCACGTCACTCGAGGCGCAGAATAAGGGCCAATTACACACAGAAATCTTTGTCAAAGCTGTTGCTGTTGACTATTCAGAAAAAGGCTAGCTCTGAACAGTTGTTGACTGCAGCCGGGCAGGTTATTCCCAACTTTTTGAAAGAAAGAGGTATGTTTGTCCCTTCATTTACAGTTTATATTTTAAATTAACTTTTCTCGGTTACGCCCTCGTCATGCCAAAGGTGCAGCAACTGGAGGACAATATGAAGGAGAAAATTGAATGTCAACACAGCAGATCCGGGGGAAAACTACGACGTACGTTTCGTGAAGTGAATTAAAGAAAAAAAGTGAACAGTGTAATTAAATTGTAGTGTAATTTATAACCAGTGATAAAATAAAGAGTCAAATTGAAAAACAGCATTTTCAATAGAAAGGGTTCGAAATATCACAATAAATTGGTGGAATCTATTATGCTACGGGATATTGATATCATGCTGCATGGTAATTTTACTATTTCATCCTGCTATCTATACTTGTTTTTATCATAATGTATACTGATTTTATAATTGAACATACTAATTTTACTATAAACGATGTAAAAGAACTCATCATTTCATTGACAACTTTACTATGAAGGTAGTTGAAATTACTATGCGCAGCCGAAATCAACACAGAGTAAAATAACCATACGCGTAGTATTTTCAAGAACAAAACATTATTGACTCAAAAATATGGTTGCGTGTTGTTCATTTAAACCACGGATTTAGTAATTTTACTATGCTTTTTTTGTGTGTGACTATTTCTTACAAGGGTGATGAGTGGGTGGCTGATAATTCCAAAATCATGCTCAATTAATGAGTAAACGGCCCCTTAGATCGAAATAATATGGATTAGGATTTATGATTCCTATGAAAGAAATACTATGAAAATATTTGGATAACATCAGAAAAAAATAGTTAGAATCCTAAATTATGAACAGCAGGGAAGGAAAAATAATAGATAAATATTCAAAGATGTAAATTCAAAACTATCATTTTAAAGCCTTACCTGTCGTGAGGAACATTTTTGCTTGGTCGATTGAAGTGTAGTTGAATTTGTGGTACATGAGGAACGTCACTGTAAACTCCAATCCAGAATATATAAACAAGTAGATAAAGTACACCAGTCCCAAACTGCGTAGAGAGCTAATGTCCCTTTTGGATAGGTTCTTAACAGCTGAGAATCTAAACAAGGCGGGAATACTGATGTGGTCCATGGCGTGTGATAAACTGTTGATAATTTTTTTAGACCGTTTTTCCTTGGGTAGCGATTCTTTGAGGTAGAATCCTACAAATAGCACATCCAACAATGCAAGACACATTGCGAACATAGCTGGTAGCCAAAACCAATGAGAGGAAGATTTGTCGGCTAGCTTCGAGAAAATGGCTCCGATCATAGGTCCAACGATGAAACCCAAGGAAAAGGCTATTCCTACCAATGCCATCGCTTTGCCTCGATTCTGATGGTTAGAGACGTCGGTTATCACGGCCATACATATAGAGATGTTGCCTTTACTGAGGCCTCCCACAAAACGCGCAATAACAAAGAGCATAAAGTTATGCGAATATGCCCACAACCCGTATGAGGCTGCTATTCCTACCTGTCAAAAAGAAAATCTCATATAATAAAATTACAATTAAAAAAATATTCGAATACTTTTAACTAACCGCGCACACAACCATAACCGGTTTTCGGCCATAATGATCCGAAAGGCCCCCGGCAATCGGGCTGGCAATAAATTGCAGCAAGCTGAACATGGAACCTAAAGCACCGCCGAACAGGACCGAATTAAACCTATCCGGTGCTCCGACCCACTCCTGAAAACTTCTGATACTCCGGGATAAAGAACCATACAATCCGCCGGCATCATTCTGTTTGTAAAATTCTAACATAGATGGTAACAGCGGCAAGATCATCGTGAAGGCTAACAGATCCAGTAGCAGTGAGAAAAATATCAGGTATGCCGTCGGATGAGTCCGGGTGATAGCATTGATTGTCTTCGAAGACTGAACCACCTTTTCGACATTTTTCTGGTTCTCGGAAGATTTGGCTAAGTTGTTGTTTTCGGTTGTCGAACCTATCAAGGATGATCGTTTTTTGATGGCTGAACCCATTGTTGTATAAGTCATATTGATGAGGTGGGAGGTTTCCAATGGGTCTGTGAAAGAAACAAATAAAATCATTGAGGCGAAATGCGAGTTTGTGCTGAAAATGTCTTCAGTTTGCAACTTGCATCAATTCTATATTCGCAAAGCAGAGAAATACTCATAAGTATCCGTAGCAACAACTTCAACATTTGGCTACGACGAAACATACCTTTCAAAGTTTATTTATTTATTTATTTCCTCATTCATATGTAGACACATGGAAAGTTATTTTTTTCGCAAATTAAACATTCACAGTAAATTTTTGCCTCGGTTTCCAGCAAAAAAAAATACTGGAAACGTGCAGCAATCCAAATGTTTGCTGGAAACCAGCAACCGGTTTTCGTGTTCTTGTCATTTTTGCTGAAAAATCACCAATCGGTTTTCAAATAACTGGACTTTCTAGCAATTGATCCAGTTTGCTGGAAAATCAGAAATCGAGTTGTCATATTGGAGTTTGTTTGTTTTCGTACGCTGAAGCAAGGTGAGACTCTATTTTACGAATTTTGGTTAGATTAATATACTTAATTATTTTTATTTTCCTCTATATTCTAGCAACCAGACATAAGTCAAGGGTGAGTTTTTATTGGACAATTTCATAAAAGATACTAATCAGGACTCTGCTGGCTTCCAGCAATCTGGATTGCTGATTTTCCAGCAATTTGAATTGCTGGAAACCAGCATTAACGTTTGCTGTTTTTTCAGCAATTTAAATTGCTGGAAATTTTGCTGGAAAACCAGCGGGACAAAAACCAGCCAAATTTTGCTGGTTTCCAGCAAAAAAAAAAAAATTTGCTGTGTAGACAGTCATTTTTCCTCGATTTCCAGCAAAAAATATTGCTGGAAAAGTCCAGCAATCCATTTTTTGCTGGAAAACCCGCAAACATTCATCGTCTTGCTGATTTTCCCAGCACTTGATCTGCGTTGCTGAAAAACCAGCAATCGGTCTGTCAAACTCGAATTTGATTTTGTTTTTGCTATTTATTTTAAGTTGCGCGCGAAAAGTGTTAGTTTGTTTTTCGTTTCTGCAACGGTCACCAAATTGTAACTCCTTCCATATTCCAGTGATCAACCATTTTTTAAAGCGATTAAGTAATAATTTTTATTTCAGATGATGTCTAAGATTTGGCGAAAAGCGGCCGACCAATTGGCAGATATTATTTTATTTTGTTTTTAAAATTTTAATAAATGTCGCTCAAGAAAAATGAACAACCAATTTCTATTTATTAATATGATCACCATGAGGGTATTATATTGAAATTTAAATCTAATTTAGAAACCAAAAATGTCGGCTTTTTTGTGAAAAATAAGCTGATTTCCAGCAATATAGATAGCTGGTTTCCAGCAATTAAGATTGCTAAATTTCCAGCAATTGAGTTTGTTGATCGTTTTCAGCAATTAAAATTGCTGGAAATTTTGCTGGAAAGTCAGCGTTACAAAACCAGCAAAATTTTGCTGGTATCCAGCAAAAAAAAAATTGCTGTGTACATGGTCGGGGTTCAACCAGACTGAACTGAACGCCATCAGCATACAACATAAACTTGAGTGTTTTATTGAATAAAGTTATTATCGCATGATAATATATACACACAAAACTTTCGAGGCTCCACTTAGCAAAAATACTGTGTTACTTTCGATTAGCAAAAAGAGTTGTTTTACTAACGCGATAGCAAAATAATTATTTTGCTTGGTTCTAGTAAAAAATCAGCCTACCTAGCCGCTTCGTTTAGACAGCAGCCGCCGGCTTCGAGAAAAAAATAGTTCGACGCGAATCAGTGCTTTTGAACAAATTAGATGCTGGCGGAACCTGCAAAGACTGGGCTGACAACGACGGAATGGAAGCCAGGTCGACATCGCTGCATGTGATGGACAATTGGATGAAGATTGACACCGGGAGCAGACAGGTAAGAACCGATTTCGCCAATGTAAAGTCCGGATTTGAATTTGAAAAATTCATTGGTTTTTTTTTCTACAGGTTGCTGCTGCCATCAGGATGACCGACTTAAGAAGTAAGCCGATCTGGCCTCATCAGTTTTCTGCTTGGCGGATGGTCCAGTTACTGCGGTCAAGTGCTGTTTTGTTTCTCAAGTGCAGAAAGTGTAGTGAAATTTGAAAAATAATTTGTCAAATAAAAAAGTGAAAATAACATTTGGTTTTCTTTTAAACAGATATTTCTCCCGAATTTACAACGAAAAAATAAAAAATATTGAATTTCAAATCCAATAAGATCTTTTCTACCGGTTTTTGCTAAAAAAAGTGAGCAAAAATTGCGGCGGCTAATTTTTTCTCTCGTTTGCTAAAATTTCAGCTCGAAAAATTTGCTAAAATGATTGCTAAGTTTCTAGCTGGTCAAATTTGAGCAAACTTTTGCTAATTTCCGGCCTCGAAAATTTTGTGTGTAGGGGGAAGTATTTCTAATGCCATATTCGTTTTCATCTTAGTGGTGCACCAAGTGCTGTCAAAGCGTTTTTTTTTATATGAAGTTGACAGCAGTCGGTGCACAACCATCTTTCCACCAGATGAAAACGAATATGGCATAAATGCGTATATTTGGTAATACAGCCGATTGATGATATGGCTGAAGATTCAACATATCTAATCAGTGTAGCTTAAGGGTAATACGCTTTTGAAACATGGCATGAACAAATTTCATTGTAATATAAAGTCAAAAAAATTAAAAATTCAAACAAGATTTTTGTCAGTTTTGATTAAATATATTGAACTTTAGTTATCGTGCGTACATAATTTGTGAACAAAAATGTTAATGGTATTTCATCCTTATTCATCTGGAAATCGGAAATTCAACAAATTAAAGCTTTTGGCAAAGTTGTAGATGATAAGATATTGGAATAAGAGACAGGTTTTGAATGCCCTTATCAAGGCAGGTTAAATGCCTATATCAAGATAAATAGATTAGTTTTATAAATGTTTCACTTTTTATCATAGAAACATTAAATCTACGCTCTAATCACAATCTTACAGAGAAAAAGGAAGAGCTTAATACTGATCCGATAAAAATAGTATATGAACAAAATATTTACATGAAATATGACCATATGGCATACCTTTTTTAGTTATTTTTACAAAGATGATTTTTTTTTAGTTATTTTTACAAAGTTAATACTATTATTACTATCAAAAACGTTATTTTTAGTTATTTTCCGACCATTTGTAGTCATTTTTAATTTTTTTGTCATGTTTTTGATGCATTTTGCAGTTTTCTTGTCTTGTTTATGATGTTTATTTTCATTTGTCATATTTGCTATTTTTTTCATTCTTCGTCATTATTTAGTTGTTTTTTTTTGTAATTTTCAGCCTTTTGTTTGCATTTGTTTTTAACTTTTTGATTTTTCATCTTTTTGTCATTTTTGAGTACTTTAAAAAATTTAAAAAAATAATTGTTTTTATTGTTGCATTTTATCAGCATTTCATAATATAAAACGTATTTATGGTGTTTGTTTAAATTAAATTGGTCCTGTTCTAACGGAAACTAAAAGGTAATGTTGTTTCTAAAAACCGTTCGATTTTGTGCCAAAATCGGATGTTGCCAAAATCGAACGTTGCCAAAATCGAATGTTGCCAAAAACGAACGGGGTCTGTTTATAAAACAGATATCCGCTCATGTGCATATAGTTTTCAGATTCCTATCTTCTGCAATATGGGAAAAAATGAGTACTTTTCTCAATATGCGCATATCGCCTGCCTCTCCTCTAAGCAGGTAGGGCTAGGTGGGGTAATTATGAACAAAATTCCTTCATTTGGCACACTCACAGCCACCATACGTTTATTTCTTATCAAAAATTCTGAAAACTTGCCAATATTGAATGTTTCCGTGCTCTTCATCATTCTGTAGAGCAACTTTTTTTTCTTGGTCGCAACCCACGTCCTTGAGATGTCTGTTCATAATTACCCCGTCTGTTCATATTTACCCCCCTGTCTAGGGGGTAATTATGAACACGGATTACGGACTTGGTATAAAATTTTTAAAAAGTAAACAGTATTTATACGTTACATTTACCCATAGTAAGCAGTGTATGGTGATTTTTTACTTAAAAAATTATGTTCATAATTACCCCAAACTTTGTTCATAATTACCCCGAACGCTGTTCATATTTACCCCGAGACTTGTCCTATATGATTTATATGGTGTCAGAAAATCTCAATTCAACGCCAAATAATGAAAATAATTTTCAGTCATAAGAAAATGGGTTGTTTTATGAAAACTCAATTCAATTCATGTATAAAACTTATAAAATAAACAAATGTAATCAAAATTTAAAGGTAAAACAACGCCAAAATTGCTATTTAGTGTTATTTTGTATTGATTTTTCTATATTTTGTTTCGGTAGTTAAATTTTTTGTTGCATCTTTTACGTTTTGGTTGGTTTCTTTTTCTTTCGTATCTTTATGTCGTTGTAGATCATTTTTATTTGATAAGACCTCTCCATACGTGTGAAATTTTAGGCGAGTTAGGCTACTCGATAGTTTTTACATCCGTTTTAAATGTGATGCGCAGCAAACATCAAGCTTTCACCTAAATGTCGTAGGTTAGGCTTTTCACGTACGTGCGAGATATCATGAAATTGAAGCCTATACGTATACAGAAAATTCTTAATTTTTTTTAAAGATGGTTGTTTCACAAAAACGCCCATTAAAATCTCCTTGGATCAGTGAACAGCCATATTTTGCTAAGCTTGTCAATTCTGTATGATCGACTGTTTTGAAAAATATTTACACTAATTAATTTTTTTATATCCTGTACGAAATTTCACATTAGTAGCTCTATTTTCTCAAAAAAAATTATTACTGCAGAAGTTTTCATCACTAAACTGAAAGAGAAAATCTTCAATCAAATGGTTTTCATTTTATACTAAATTTTGAAAAATGTATTTGAACGAATAAAGATTGAAAAAAGTAACTAAGTATAAAAATAAGACTGCAAGAAAATAGATTTTGGATCTTCGTTATCCGAATGTAACTCATAAACAATTATTCTTTGCTGTTATTCTAATGCTCTCAATAGCAGCACGTTGTCCAAACATACAAGAAAATTTATCTTTTTGATCTTTGTTTTGTGGACTTAATCATCTATTAAATTTATCATGGTTTTTCATATATTTTACTGTTGACCATAGAAATTTAAGGTTTATAATAATGTTAAATTTCACGCGGTAATGAATAAAAACTCGAGCAGTAAACCTTTTGTTAAAAAATGGCGAATTATATTATTAGTAAAATAAAAAATTTCTTCAAGTCTTGTTTATAACCTTGTTATTGATCAATACAAAAAAAAACTGGTTTTGGAAGGACGTAAAATCTTTATGCGGTGTTAGAAAACTATTCCTGGGGTACAGGTTTTCGGTTTCGGTATTACCGGTAAAACTATCCGTACGCACCACTCACTAAACCTGAGAAAACATTAGACTGCATTTTTTTTTCTATCAACAAAAAGCAAGTTCTTATCACAATTTTTTTTATACAAAATTAAGACTCATTTGAATGCTGATTTAGCTTTTTTCAAAATTTCTGTTTCATAAACTTTTTTCACTCTTGAAGTTTTATTAAGTTTAGATAAAATTGTGATCAAAACTTTTTTTCAAAGACTGAAAAGAACTGGCATAGCTTTTTTTCCAAATCCGAATCTTATGTTTGGAAGAAAAACAATCAATTTCTCAAAAATTCAAAACTTAACATATTGCGGACTTAATTTAATTATGAAATTTATAAAAATTGGTCCAGTAAGTTCCTTGAATATAGAATGCCGAGTGTTGATGTTTCCTGGCTAAGATTCCTTCACGGTCCTGTGTTAAGATCATACAGAAGGGGGGGGGGGGGTAGTTTTGTGAGAAATTTCTTACAAGGGGAGGAGGGGGAAGGGGGTCTGGAAATGCTTGGGTAATAAATTGATGGCCCCCTAAGTAGATGAATAAAACATTTGACCATCAAAAAGCCAAAGAAATGTCAGGAAATGTGTGTTCATAATTACCCCATAGGACGAAAACTATGGGGTAAATATGAACACTCATCTGTGAATCAGTGCGAATAATTTTTTTCAAAATTTCTTCAAAATCTAGACAGAGCATCATAAACTGGATGTAAAACATGTGATAACAACATTCCAGCTGGATTTCCTATGATCAGATATTCAAAACAATAAACATTGTCCGAAACGATTTCCGTTTCACGAGGTAATAGTTTTTTAAAATATCTGAAATGATATCATTAGGATTTCAAAACAGATCGGAAACAGCTTAATGCTATCAATCGGATGTTAAACTACCACTTTTGGAACTTTTTGTGATCATTCATCCCCCACACCAGCGCGTATGGCACTTGTTCGGAATTACCCCGTGTTCATAATTACCCCACTTGACCCTACGTGCTCAAATGTTCGCGCTACTAAATCAATCGTGCAGATATTGAACCTGCTCTTAGCACTTTCACGTATCTACTTGCTGTTGGATTACATAAATTGGACGAATCGCTCGATCAAAGCAGATAACAGGTACAAACCTTGCTTGGGTGTGATCGGCGTTTGATTACGAGGACATGAATCATTCGGTCTAGTAACAAAAATGTGTTGTCTTTATTTTGAATAGAATTTCATTTCATCTCGCACATGCATGGACGACACTTTTTTCATGTATGTATATACTGTTATGCAAAAACATCTGTTCTGTTCTTCATACATCGCACAAAGTCAATAACTTCATATGAAACCTTATTATTTCTCATTACTTACCGGAGACGATGAAACTCTTCGATTACAGTCTTGTTCTTGTTTGACGTATGGTGTATCACAGAGTATTCTGTCTACATTCGAGCGACGTTTACCCTAAAACAAGAAACAAAAAATTATTGCTACTGTAGCCTAGAGATCACTTTCACTTTTTGCGTACCTTAAGAAATGTTGTTACCCGCTCCCATTTGTCTGTAAACCGAAAAAGGCACGACCCAGTTCTTCGAAAAACACAAAAATAAACGCACAAAACGGACAAGCTCAATGCAGTGTAGACAGTAGGTACCTCCGTCTTGTCGGCGAGCGAGCAACTAAACTTCACAAACACCTTTCAGGCTGGAGAAAACCAACCAGCAAGCAGCTGGCAAAATAAACTGTGTAGCGGAGGCCGTTATCAAGCTCAATGGGACGTAATTTTTTAAATTCGAATAAAAATTAGTTGAGAATTTTGAATGTTTAATTAAATAAAGGTTTCATCATTCGTAAATACCAAATTCCATTATTTTCATGTTTAATTGTTCAATTGCGTTTACGACCAAATAAACCTTTATGCCGTGAGAAGCACATCAGAATCAAAACAGAGAAGTGAGAGAATTGGAAAAATTCTCGAAGTTTATCAAATTTACCGTCGAGAAATCAATCTTGGACAAATTTTATTAATCACGGTTTGGTGCCGTTCGCATATACAGACCCCGCTCGTTTTTGGCAGCATCCACAATTTGCCAAAATCGAACGGTTTTTTTGGAACGACATTGCATACCTTGTTATTTTCGCTATTTATAACAGGACCAACATCTCTCTTCTATATAAGAGCAAGTTCACTGGTGTTGGGAAAAAGTGGTAGAAATTTTGACACTTTTAGCACTATTTGAAAATTTTGCCATGCAAAAACATTTTCAAGATCTGTGGCCTTCTAGTTTTTTTTACAACACGTGTTGTATTTTCGCATGCTGTGATGCAAAAATAGCAATATTTCTATCAAATACGGCTGAAATAGAAACAGTGTTGCAAAAAAATACAACGCCCCAAGATCTTGAAAACATTTTTGCATGATAAAATTTTCAAAATGTCAAAATTTCTACCACTTTTTCCCAACACCAGTGAACTTGCTCTAAGTATATAAAAAAAAATTTCCGTTTGTTTGTTTGTTCGTTTGTACACAGTAAATTTTTGTTTGCTGGTTTTTAATTTAAATTGCTGGAAAAATCAGCATATGTGTTTGTCTTCAATAGGCTCAGCCACCTTAAGAGCTAGAGAGCTGAAATTTGGCATGGGTGCTCATTACGACCGAGAATGATGAAAAATGTTTTTAAATTTTCGGATGACCCTTTTTGAAGGGGGTCGTCCATACAACACAAATTGTTGTTTGTTTGGTGTGTTGGTGGTTTTGGTGTTTCACATCATAAATCAGATTCACGAAACAGATTAAAAATAAATAATTGAAATAATGAATTATGATTTCACCAGCACCACAGAATTTAAATAATAGATCCACGAATGAGGGCTCAAAGATTTGGCTCATGAAATTGTGATCTGGAATTCAGATTCGAAAATCGTATTTTTTGAAAATTTCGGAAATCGTGTAGAAATTCGGAAATAGATTCAATGTTTAATTTTGAATTCAGATTTAAAATTTTGAAAAATATTTAGCTTGTGAATGAGTTTTTAAATCAACATTAAATTGTTGAGAAATTCAAGAGAACATGAACTAAAAAATTTGCTTGCCAATTCAATTTCCATATTTCAAAGTTTTTAATCAGAATAAGTTTGTACACACAATTCAGCTGGAAATCACAAACATAAAGCAAAATTTGAGTTATTTTTCTAAGTTTTGATTCATGCAAAATATCCTAAATTACATTTAAAAAAACATCCACAGATTTTTAGTATGGAATTGATTCTTTATGAAAAATATTTCCTGTTTAAGAAACATGTACCTGATATTCACCTAAAAAATCTGCACAAAATCCTTTACTTTCTCGGCGTATTGTTTAACATTATTAATATTGCAGCTTTGTTTAAAGCCAAATTTCAAACTTAAATCATAAGTTTAGTTCAAGTTTGCATCAAGCAAATTTGATCCGATAATTTTATTTTTTTTCATTAAAGGTAAATGTTAGAATGTTGGAATTTGCAAAAGAGTTTAGAATATTGGGCTTTTTTGATTTGAGTATACACACAACGAAAAAAATCTGTAAAATCACATCACATGTGATGTAAATAAAAAGAAGCATCATATATGACGGAATTTTCAGTGCTAGTTGGAAATTACACGCCAGTAAAATTTTGCAACGTGTAAAATAAAAGTGATGTTAAATTTTGCAACGTGTAAAATCAAAATGATGTAAATTATAAAATCACTGAATACTGGAATAAAAACTTTCCAATTGGAATTTGTTTTATTTAATTTATCGTTAATATGATTCAATAATGGAATTTTCTCATTTCCTAATAAAAAATAAAATCTTTCTATAATTAATAAAATTCATTTTATTAAACGGCAAAATTTTTTATCTCACAAATTTTGTTTGTCTTTAGGAGTTACATCCATACTTTTCTTTTCTTCCCTGAAGTACCGGATCCTAAATTTAATAACGTGGAGCCACTTCCAGATCCGCATCAAAGATCTCCAGCAACCAGCAAGATCGATAAACTCACTCGCGGGAAACTGCTTCAATAAAATATTATAAAATATTATATATGGTGCACGACTTGACTTAACACTTTGTTGACATTTGTGTGTGCCTGTTTTTGACAGTCTGTATTTTTACATGACATTAACGCGTTCAGTGTTTTAAAATATTCATTGAATATTAATTCAATGTCCTATAACATTCCATGTCATGTAATTTTAAGAAATTTCTATCTCAGTGCTGTTAAGAATTCTGTGTGACCAGAAAAAAGTTGTAAAATAACATCACATATGATGTAAATAAAAAAAAACATCACATATGACGGAATTTTCAGTGCGAGTTGAATATTACACGCCTGTAAACATCTACAGGCGTGTGGAATTTGAAAGACATGTAAAATATCAAAGACGTGTAATATTCAATTCGCACTGAAAATTCCATCATATGTGATGCTTCTTTTTATTTACATCATATGTGATGTAAATTTCCATCAAATAATCGCGTTCCGTGTCAAGTAATATTTATGCCATTAGAATTCAGTGCTGTTAAGGATTCAATCTTGTTTTAGTCTGTAAATTTACATTAATAAATCGCGTTCTATGTCATGTAACATTAAAGATTTCCAATTTCAGTGTTGTTAAGGATTCAGATTTTTTTTCTGTGTAGAACAAGTTTTTTTCTACAGAAATGTTACTTACCCTAAAAAGAACTTATTTTTTGCTCAAATCAAATAACTTTGATCTACACAGAAAAAAAATCTGAATCCTTAACAACACTGAAATTGAAAACCTGTATCATTACATGACGTGGAACTCGATTTATTGATGTAAATTTACAAATTAAAAAAAGTTGAATCCTCAACAGCACTGAATTCATATGACACAAATATTACTTGACACGGAACGCGATTATTTGATGTAAATTTACATCACATATGATGTAAATAGAAAGAAGCATCACATACGACGGAATTTTCAGTGCGAATTAAATATTACACGTCTTTAATATTTTACATGTCTTTAAATTTTACACGTCTTTTGAAGTTTACAGACGTGGAATATTCAACTCGCACTGAAAATCCCATCATATGTGATGCTTCGTTTTCGTTACATCATATGTGATGTAATGGAAATAGAAATTTCTTAAAATTACACGACATGGAATGTGATGAGGACATTGAATTTCAATTTAATAGGATCAGACAAATTTAAACAAAGTGTCAAGTCAAAGTCGTGCACCAAAAAGTATTTTTTAAGCAGTTTTCCCGCGATTAAAGTTCCCAGAGATCTTCGTGAAGCAGGAAGCGGTGTTGGAAGCAGCTCCAAGTTATTCAACTTTGGATCCGGTCTTCGAGAAAAAATATAAGTGTGAATGTGACTCCTAATATAAAAAATTGTGAGATTAAAAAAATCATTGTCACCAAATGAAATAAACTAAATTAATAACAAAAAGGTTTTATTTTTATTATGACATGAGATAATTCCATTATTGAATCATAAATACCAATAAATAAAACAAAACAGATTCCAATTGGAAAGTTTTTCCTCCAATATTCAGTGGTTTTATAATTTACATCATTTTTATTTTACATGTTGCCATATTTTACATCATTTTTTATTTTACACGTTGCAACATTTCACTGGCGTGTAATTTCCAACTAGCACTGAAAACTCCGTCATATATGATGCTTCTTTTTATTTACATCACATGTGATGTGATTTTACAGATTTTTTTCGTTGTGTGTACCAAACTTTTAAACAAATTCAAAATAATTAACCATCGATGAAAGCAAATTTCATATTTTGTTTCTAGAGGTTTCATTAAAAAAAATTTAGCTCACCCTTTAGGATAACGACCACTTTTCTAAAGTTACTTTTTTTAAGGTTTCATTAATGACACTTTACCATCCTTGTGGCATTTGTGTCTTCTCTAAAGTTACGATTTCTTACGAAAACTATTAACGAGTACTGACAATGGATGATTATACAGTTACAAACATTATTTGTTTTATTTTTTTTTATTCGTGTAATGTTAGGTAGAAAATTATAGGTATAAACTAGTCACCGAACAAAGTTCGTACGGGATTAGCTACACAGAAAAAAAATCTGAATCCTTAAAAGCACTGAAATTGAAAACCCTTAATATTACATGACATAGAACGCGATTTCATACTGTAAATTTCCGTCACTTATGATGCTTCTTTCTATTTACATCATATGTGATGTAATTTTAAAGATTGTTTCGTAGTGCGATCACAGAAAATTACATGTCACAGAAAATTGCAAAAACTGAATCCTTAACAACTCTGAAGATTGAAGAATTGAATCTTACATGACACGGAACACGATTTTCTATTGTAAATTAGATATGATTGAATCCTTGACAGCACTTAAAATGAAAAAAAAATACAAACACTAAAGCAAGTCGTAAGTTTTTTGACCTGTCGGGTGTTTGCGCTGCCGTGTTGTTTGATTGTGCGTTCATTGTGGAATGGTAAGTTTTTAGAATAAGTGGTTAGATAAAGCTAAATATGCTTCAAACAATTTGTTTTAATTCTAACAGATTCGCAAAGTACGTTCCGGGAAAGGCTCTGCCAGATAGAAATGGTGACGATCGTAGCCATGGTTGGCAAAAGTGGCAGATCAAAAAAAGTGGCAAAAGTGGTTTAAAATAAATGTAATCTGGTGTGTACAAAAAGATTGTTTTTTTTTATTGAGAGATCTTCTTTGAATCATATTAGTAAAAAGTAAACAAAAATTTCCAATTGGAAGTGTAAACATTACATCACTTTTAAATTACACGTCGGCAAATTTTACAGGCGTGTAATATCCAACTTGCACGGAAAATTCCGTCATATATGATGCTTTTTTTTATTTACATCATATGTGATGTAATTTCACAGATTTTTTTGGTACACAGAAAAAAAATCTGAATCCTTAAAAGCACTGAAATTGAAAACCCTTAATATTACATGACATAGAACGCGATTTCATACTGTAAATTTCCGTCACTTATGATGCTTCTTTCTATTTACATCATATGTGATGTAATTTTAAAGATTGTTTCGTAGTGCGATCACAGAAAATTACATGTCACAGAAAATTGCAAAAACTGAATCCTTAACAACTCTGAAGATTGAAGAATTGAATCTTACATGACACGGAACACGATTTTCTATTGTAAATTAGATATGATTGAATCCTTGACAGCACTTAAAATGAAAAAAAAATACAAACACTAAAGCAAGTCGTAAGTTTTTTGACCTGTCGGGTGTTTGCGCTGCCGTGTTGTTTGATTGTGCGTTCATTGTGGAATGGTAAGTTTTTAGAATAAGTGGTTAGATAAAGCTAAATATGCTTCAAACAATTTGTTTTAATTCTAACAGATTCGCAAAGTACGTTCCGGGAAAGGCTCTGCCAGATAGAAATGGTGACGATCGTAGCCATGGTTGGCAAAAGTGGCAGATCAAAAAAAGTGGCAAAAGTGGTTTAAAATAAATGTAATCTGGTGTGTACAAAAAGATTGTTTTTTTTTATTGAGAGATCTTCTTTGAATCATATTAGTAAAAAGTAAACAAAAATTTCCAATTGGAAGTGTAAACATTACATCACTTTTAAATTACACGTCGGCAAATTTTACAGGCGTGTAATATCCAACTTGCACGGAAAATTCCGTCATATATGATGCTTTTTTTTATTTACATCATATGTGATGTAATTTCACAGATTTTTTTGGTACACAGAAAAAAAATCTGAATCCTTAAAAGCACTGAAATTGAAAACCCTTAATATTACATGACATAGAACGCGATTTCATACTGTAAATTTCCGTCACTTATGATGCTTCTTTCTATTTACATCATATGTGATGTAATTTTAAAGATTGTTTCGTAGTGCGATCACAGAAAATTACATGTCACAGAAAATTGCAAAAACTGAATCCTTAACAACTCTGAAGATTGAAGAATTGAATCTTACATGACACGGAACACGATTTTCTATTGTAAATTAGATATGATTGAATCCTTGACAGCACTTAAAATGAAAAAAAAATACAAACACTAAAGCAAGTCGTAAGTTTTTTGACCTGTCGGGTGTTTGCGCTGCCGTGTTGTTTGATTGTGCGTTCATTGTGGAATGGTAAGTTTTTAGAATAAGTGGTTAGATAAAGCTAAATATGCTTCAAACAATTTGTTTTAATTCTAACAGATTCGCAAAGTACGTTCCGGGAAAGGCTCTGCCAGATAGAAATGGTGACGATCGTAGCCATGGTTGGCAAAAGTGGCAGATCAAAAAAAGTGGCAAAAGTGGTTTAAAATAAATGTAATCTGGTGTGTACAAAAAGATTGTTTTTTTTTATTGAGAGATCTTCTTTGAATCATATTAGTAAAAAGTAAACAAAAATTTCCAATTGGAAGTGTAAACATTACATCACTTTTAAATTACACGTCGGCAAATTTTACAGGCGTGTAATATCCAACTTGCACGGAAAATTCCGTCATATATGATGCTTTTTTTTATTTACATCATATGTGATGTAATTTCACAGATTTTTTTGGCAGTGTGTAGTTATTAAATAAAAACAAGTTTAAAAAGTTATTAGTAATTTCGTGCTAAGCAATGATTTCGACCTTTTAAGAAAAAAAAGCGGTTTTGAACTATAGGGATCAATTGAACCCATAACAAAAACATTTCAGAAAAAAATCTGAGAGTTTATCATTGCTTTGAAAATGTTATTACACACAAAAAAAGCATAGTAAAAATACAAAATCCGTGGTTTAAATGAACAACAGGCAACCATATTTTTGAGTCAAATATGTTTTGTTGTTTATAATACCTTACGCATAGCTATTTCACCATGTGCTCAATTTGGCTGCGCATAGTAAATTCGACTGCGTTTTAGTAAAATTGTCAATGAAATGATGCATTGTTTTACTTCGTGCCTAGTAAAATTGATATGTTTTATGATGAAACTAGCATGTGTAATGATAAAGATTAGTATGCGCGAGGAGCTTGATTCAAATAGTAAAATTACTATGTATGTTTGTTTATTTATTTGCATGCATGCATTATGACATTATTTAAAACATTAAAATTCACACTTCCGACACATGTCGGCTAATGTTAGTGTGTTCTCCCGATGCTCTAGAAGGTTTTTCAAAGCTATGAAACTTGAAAGCAGCTCAAAATTTGTTTGTTTACATAATGGGTTTGATGATTGATGATCCTTAATTAGTATAGGAGAGTGGGGAATCATGGGCCACTTTTTTTCGTTGTTCCATAACTTCATTATTATAAAAGATAAAATGAAAATAAAAAATGGTATGGTTTTCTACATTTTCAAGGTATCATAAAGTTTTTTTTTAAATTTTTAATAAGTTATTTTCCCCAAATTCTGACTGTTTGAAAAAAAAAGCAATATTTTTTGGATTTTGAAAAATGGTGGGGAATCGTGGGCCACCAAATCCAAATTGACCAAATAACATGCCACATGTCGCTGTGTGGCAGCGGCCTAAAGAATACTGCCACTGGGATACTGGTCCATGTCGTACGAGGCGACTTATCCAGTACTTCCCAGATACGTTTATCTCATATTTCTGTCTATTGGAAATCAATGAGGCTGTATCTGGGCGGGGGAGAAAATAGGTCAAGGTCAATTATTGCATGTAGAGTTCAGAAGTTTTTCAAGTTCAAAACATTGGAAGGAAATGTTTTGAATCTGAATCAGTTTTAAATTCTTGCTAGTATTTTTTGACTTTGTACGTATTTTCTCTCGAGAAGGGTATGCCAATAGTGCATATGTAGTACATGCATTTGCACAAGCTGTATTCTTCCATATTTTCTCGTTTTACCAATTTGGAATATGATTTTTCATTTAACAAATCTCTTTGCTCTCCTAGTAACTCCGTTCAATAAAATCTCTTCACAAGTGTTCAAATGTAAATCGCAAACGCATCGCTTACGGTCCCATTGCTTCTGAAATCATAGAAGAATATGATCTAAATTACATCAGTTATATCTGTTACGTCAAGCGCAAAATTAGTGTATTTTCCTCATAATGGACAAGTATTCAGTCCCTTCTATCTTTGGATTGGTAACAGAATTTTGTGGAGGTAAATGTCCGTTCATATAAAGATATTTAATTTTTAAAATTGCGTCATGGTTATTCAATCATTGAAGCCGTACAAATATCGATTCCGTGGAAAAAAATTCAAAAAAAAATATTTCTTTTAGGTTGCCAAAAGGCCTCAATATTCCCTATTAAATCAAGTTTTTGATCAAAATTTGTATCGCATGTCGACAGTCATATCTGTTTCACCTAATATATGTCACTTCTCTCGTATTGACACATATTCCCTTAGCTTTAGAATGGTTATAGTGTGAAGAAGAGTCAAAGCTCCTTTAATATCGTACTCTGATATTTCGTATCATACGTCAATCCTGGTTCTGGAATCCACTGCTACAGCTTCGTGCAGTGTTAATATCGCTTGTTTCAAATTTGGCGTCACAGAAGCTCATTGTAGTCGTCTAACCAGAGCGCTAACTGGTCAGTTAAATAAAAATATATAAAATCAAGACTTTGTGTTCTGAATCTCCTGTATGGTTAAGCTATGATTCAGAGGTACTATTGTACCTATATTTACCTTCCACTTAGTGTGTACATGTCCCTCTTTTGCCCGACTTCATTTTTTTTTTTAATGTATGTCAGAATTTACAAAGGAAGTTAAAAAAAAGTCTCTATTTCCAATATTTTGATTGAAAAAGTTTCATTGCTTAAAAATCCCTATGTGGACAGGCTAAATGCCAACTTTGCCATTATAAAATCGTTTATTTGCCCTCATTGTAGCATCCTGGTTAGAACATTTTCTGATCATTGTAAACTCAAATCTCCTGAATTTTGTAGCTGTGAATCAATAATGTATGATTCTTTTAGCTCATATATGCCTGTTTTTCGACTGCTAGAAAGCTTTTATGTACTCCCGCCTATCCTGATATAAGTGTATCTCATTCTAAGAATTGAAACTAAAATAACAATCTGTCATTTTTCACCCAACGTGGTTATAAGCTTCAAAGCTTCAAAATTCCTACGTGGATCGGCTTTATGCCCTAAATATTTATTTTTTTTTCTAATCCTTTTATGGTTTCAGGTTTCTCAGGTATGTGATGAAATCTGTAAAAAAAAGGCTAGGCACAATTTTCCCGTTTGTTTGGATAACGTGCCGCTATCAAGCCTACCCCTTTTCTGATACCTGAATATCATTATTATAAAAGATAAAATGAAAATAAAAAATGGTATGGTTTTCTACATTTTCAAGGTATCATAAAGTTTTTTTTAAGTTTTTAATAAGTTATTTTCCCCCAATTCTGACTGTTTGAAAAAAAAGCAATATTTTTTTGATTTTGAAAAATGGTGGGGAATCGTGGGCCACCAAATCCAAATTGACCAAATAACATGCTAAGTTTATAAATTGCCCCAAAACTGTGATTTCCTAATTCATTTCATTATTTTAAAGCAATTTCAGATGATGAAATAAAAAAGAAAGCTGTGTGTGATCGCATAGATTCCAAAACCTGGCTCGCGAACGTTTTGACAAAATTTCTTAGATAGGATGGACAAAATATTTTTCATAACTCTTCATTTGGCATAAGAAAACTTTGCAGATAGGTTAAACGTATTTTAAGTTCTGAATGTGTTTAAAAACATAAAAATATAGGTGATTCAAGATGTGTGGCCCACGATTCCCCACAAGCTATGATTTTCAAATCGGTTGCGTTTGTGTGACTTATTGATGTTTTATCAAAAAATCCTTTTCCACGTGAAAGATCATGTCAAAACTAGGATCATAAGCGTATGAGCATATTTTTGTTATGCACTTTAGGTTCCCCATCGATGAAATAAGAGCGTATTTTTTTATTTATGTAAGTTAATTTTTCTAACTTTTTTTAGCTTGACAAATAAAAGAAACATATGATGCGTATTTCAGTCAACAACATATAGGAATATATGCTCACGCAAAGCGCCGACGATGACAGTTGGTTTGATATTTTTATTTCAACACACATCATAGATATTAAAAGTGGCCCACGTTTCCCCATGGCCCACGATACCCCACTCTCCCCTATAAACAACAAGAATGTTTGCCATAGTAAAATTATCATACGCACTGATATTTTTGAGTCAAATATGTTTTGTACCATGTGCGTAGTATTTTGTTGATATGAATTGGTGCCACAATGTCTTAATTACTATGCGGACGCTAGTTGTAATAGAAATTATGATGAAATTATCATGACCATAGTATTTTCGACAACAAACATTGACAGTTATCGAAAATTACCAGAAATATAGTGATTTCAAAAATGTTTCATGTGCATTTTTACAAAATTGATGTTATAATTTGCGTGGTTGAAAATACTATAACACAGAAATAGTAAAATTATCATGACAACGTCTTTGGAATAGCAACGCAATTTTTTTTCCGTGTATGAAGTTCATTTTATGCTATAACGATTGACGTATTGAAATAAATATGTATTTTAATATTGGAGACATTAGAAAATGATGAAAAAAGATCTTTGAGTATGTTAAATTTTACAACCAAAGTCTATTACCTCAAAGAATATATATGTTTGAATGTTTAACACCATCCGTTTTTGGCTCTATTTGATAAAATGATTTTGTTAAATATAGTTGTGTTCAGTTTATGGTATTTATTTTGTTTTATTTCACTATTTTTAGAATGACACTCAACTTAGATTTTTGCGTCGATTTCCAGCAAAAAAAAATGCTGGAAACGTTCAGCAATAAAAAGGTTTGCTGGAAACCAGCAATTGGTTTTCTAATTGCTGAATTCTTCAGGATTCGGTTGTGCCTTGTCATCGGTTTTCAAATTACTGGATTTTTCAGCAATTGATCTAGTTTGCTGGAAAATCAGCAATAGAGTTGTCAAATTAAAGTCTGTTTGTTTTCGTACGCTGGACCAAGGTCGAAACTTTATTTCATGAACATTGATTAGATGAATATAATTATTCTTATTTTCCTCTGTACTAGCAACCAGCCTTCAAGTCAAGGGTGAATATTTATTGGATAAATAAAAACATATAATAATAATAAAAAATAAATAATATTACTTATCATATGCACAGCCAGTATGCAATATTTAATTTCGAATTGATATATAAATTTGATACCTAATACACCCGAATGAGTTGGAAGAAATAGCTGGTTTCCAGCAATCCGGATTGCTGATTTCCAGCTGCAGGAATCCTGCACTAATGTTTGCTGATTTTTCCAGCAATTCATATTGCTGAAAAATTTGCTGGAAAGTCAACGGGACAAAAACCAGCAAAATTTTGCTGGTTTCCAGAAAAAAAAATTCTGTGTAGAGCGTTCATTTGCCGGTCATTTTAGCGTTCCCGGAAATCGGGATCCTTTTCCGGAGAATTTCCGGGATTGCGGAAAAATTAAAAAAATGATTTTTACACTCTTCTGCATAAGAAACTTTATCTTTATGGTATTTTTAAATTGCAAAACATTTCAAACTATTTAATGCCTCAAAAATTCAATTGGCAATTATAAAACCCTAGACCCCAAAAACTAAGTCCTTTAACTGACAAACTTGACTGATTCTTGCTGCAAAAATTTAAAACAATTGAGAAACATTTTTCACCATCGATAGAAGTTGGTTAGCTAGACTTCGGGCTATTCATCAAATCTCGTAAATTTTCTGATAACTATTCTTTTGTTTCAAAATATGTCAATTCTCTGCCGATTATTTTGCTACTGACGGAAAACGATGAGTGTGCAAATTAGAACCTTCAGATTTTTTCGCAGCGTTTCTTTATTGGAATTGTTTAGTTTCATAGATTCTTTGTCGTTTTTCACTTTTACTATAAGTTTTCGAATGTGAAATCATTTTTACCGGATTTGATGCATTATCCAGTCAAAATTGAATATTTTGATTTTAAACCAGATACGTTTTCTTCGAGAGCATCATTCCGGGATTTTAAATCTTTGAAATCTTTCTGGATTTCTTCAAATTTCGAAGATAAACATTCCTGTTACGCCTCTATCGCTGAAGTAACTGATCTCATATCCGAAGTACACCCTTAAAAACTACGTTAAAAACGTGTTTCCTCAATTTTCATGTTGATATTTTCTATAACTGTCTCAGATCCTCCATGATCATTTTAGAATAAATAGATATTCAGTTTGGCCACAAAAATATTGCTAAGCTTTAATTTTTCGTACAGCACTGCCAATTAGATTTTTACAACGTAGATGGAACAACACTCACTAGTAATAACTTTATCAATGTTGTTTTCCACTTTCTACATTCAGTACAAATAACTTCATTATCACATCTAATGTTCAGATCAAAATAAAATACTTAAGCAGAAACTGCGGTGAATCCGTACACCCATGGTGGATTACCGACATATGTACATATATACAGAAGGGGACGAAATTACCATACATTTATATTATAAGAGCAAGTTCACTGGTGTTGGGAAAAAGTGGTAGAAATTTTGACATTTTGAAATTTTTCCCATGCAAAAATATTTTCGAGTTATTTGGGCGTTGTATTTTTTTTACAGCACTGTTTCTATTTCAGTCGTACGTGATAGAAATATTGCTATTTTTGCATCACAGCGTGCGAAACTATACAACACATTTTGTTAAAAAACTTGAAGGCCGCAGATCTTGAAAATGTTTTTGCATGGCAAAATTTTCAAATAGTGCTAAAAGTGACAATTTTTCTACCACTTTTTTCCGACACCAGTGAACTTACTCTAATGAATACGGAGATGAAACTGTGGGCGAAGACTGGGATGCTGTCAATTAGGAGCGTGATAATAATAATAATAATAAAAAAAAAACAAATTACAATGCTGCAAATAAGCAAGGACAACACGGGAAAACTTATTTAAAGTAATAAAACCACATAAAATCTAACATAAATAAACAATACATTTTTTTAAAAGATCAATTTTAAAATATAATTACTAACTAAAAAAGCAATTTCTAACAATGTTGTTAACACTCAATTCACTTTAAACTTATAAAATTATAATGAAAGCGACGTTATCCGATCGCTTAAGAGAACTGTGACCTTCTTCAGTTTTGTATAATTTATTTTCCCCATCTAGCAATCAAAGTTTATTGGTGTAAATTTTTAAAAGCTCTAAATGAAATGACTCATTTTAACTTGAACCGAGAGCAGCTATTCGATATACTTATTAAACTTGGCACACACAGAGTTTGTTAAACTGATTGCGACTTTGAAAGAACACATACAAACAGTCAATGGTGGAAGTTTGCGCATTCAAACGATCTCGATGACGATACCAACAAAGATGAGATCATAACTTTTTCAGATGCAGCTAGCGGAAACCAAATCGATGCTAAAGTTTGTAAACATAGATATGAATAAGGGATGCGTGGGTACGGTTTGAGAAAAAGAGACTGTCTTCATAGAAACTGTCTTGGGAAGAGCTTCAAAACTTGATAAGCGATGGAAGCGGTGACGAATTTCGGTGATGGTTTTGTATTAGTGCAAGTGGGATGCAACTATAATTTCACCCAACTTTTGACAGTTCTAAAGGGTTTTTCTTAAGGAGAGAAAGAATTATTTTTCGCTTCCTTCGCCCATTGTAATTTTAATTTTATTGAGTAACGATAGCCTTCTTTGGTACTACATAAGGTTAAGGGAACCTAGGTCAGGCAAATAGAAATTTCACTACAGCATTTTTGCAGCATCTTTTACTTTTCGACAAAAAAAACTTTTTTTAAAGATTTGTAATTGTTTATGATAAAAATTCGTGCCGGAACCAAACAAAATCAACAATCCTGTTGTTTCATAGATGAGGCATGCTCAGTTTGGTGAAACTTGTAAACTTCCCGCATAATCAAATATCATACACCTTATCGTTGAAATTATTCTGTTCTGATTACATGAATAGTGACTATTCTAGTAATCGTTCTAAAATCTTATAACTTTTGAATAAATTTTCCTTTTTTTATGTGTCCTTGCTTGAAATGATACGAAAATATTTTTGAAAGATACCAGTAATAATCCTTAAAACAAAACTCAGAATGTATCAGAGTGTGTCTTCGCTGCCAACAAAGCAAATAAAAATGGCGCGTATTTTGGTTTTGCTAAGCGCAAACGGCGGAATCTCTGTTTAATTTAGAAAATCCCCAGCTAATATGTAAGTTTCAAGCAGTATTGTTTTACATAAACTATTTTTTAACTGTTCCAATTATTTTTTCAGTAATAAATAACCCTAAAATCCTGAGGTGCACCGTTTGATGGTCCGGAAGGGGAATTTGTCGGTCGAGACATTAGCGGCAACAGCAGCACCAAATGCAGCATCAGACTTCCGCAAGAAGCGTTCCTTGCATCACCACCCGCTTTCCAGTGGAAGAGGCCATCATCATGCAACGTTTACATCGAAACAAACAAAATGCGGAATCAATCGCTTCCTTCACGGGAGATCCGAATCTCCGCAGGATCACAGAGAACGAATCGCATCTTGAACGAGAATTCCCCGACGTGAAATCCGGATCCTAAGAATCGTGTCGGATAGAACGGGCTCCGAAAGCTGTATATAGAATTGGTAAGAGTTTAAATTTTTATATTATGCTTATGTTTGTGCTTATTTTGTTTTATTTAAGGAAAAGATCCGAAACATATCCGAAGCTCCTCCTAACCTCGTCAATGGCATCGCTACCGCTGCTGGGATCCGGAGGTCCCCTCCAGTGTGGCTGGTGGAGAAATCGATTAATGGTGAAAAATGGCCAGGGGGCGATTGAAGCATTCGATAGCTACTATTCCGATAGCCAGGCCCCTGGAAGGTAAATGGAAGTGATCTGTCCACTTATCGATTGCCCCAGCCGAAGCGTCCGGCGTCAACAACAAAATCAAGCAAAACGACGCAGCGAACATTGTACTATCGCCGGCTCGAGTCGCTAACACCGCAGCAAGTAAAGATAAGGGCAATGAACGTGATGAGAACAAGAGCAAGGCAGAGAAACAAAATCACGCGTTTGGAGCATCCTGGTAAGGAACCACTGGCAGGAGATGATGGTGCAATGATAATCTTGAATCATTCATCCGTGACGTTGCGCTTGTCCTGTCTCTAGGTACAACCGAGGACAGGGTCGCAGCATTCACGCATGAAAGGAATACCCTTGAAAGCTCGTACGTGGCAGCCACACAGTGTTTCGGTGCACTTAGAGTTTCCGGCCACAAGTGCGGCAAAGTGCCTCTACATGTGCTCCAGGCTCCAAGTATGAGTAGAACGACACTTTTGAGTAATTGGGCACGTTTTCAGACTCCCTTCATCCGTCTCACAAAGGGGGCCGGTCGGTAGGTTACGAATGCAAACGGTGGGTGGAGACCCTCCCTTCCATGGACAAGCTGATGAAAAAAGCTGTGAAGCAGTTCACGGGGCTGCTGAAAATTTTTCAATCTAGCAAACGGATATTCACCGCAAGCTTACAGATAGCAGAACAAATACCTTTCGCCGCGTGAGTCGTACTAGGCAAACAAAACAAAGGATTTGGGTATGAATGCTTCTTGTTATTTATATTTTCAACTGAAAATAACGACATTTTTGTTTTCCAGGAAATGTTCGATGACCAAACGTAAGGAAGCGGTGATGGATGGAAAAACTTTGGTACAGCGTTTCAATTTTCGTCGCAAGGAGCCTGCATGCGGGAACCAAGAAGCTTCAGAATCGGGAGTGTGATGAAGATTGTAGCGTTTAATTCATCGTCCTCATCGAAGGTGTCGAATCTGATTGGGTCTGTGATTCAAGATTATTTCACCTTCCTGTCCAATGCCGTTGGTTTGGCCGTCTTGTCGGAGTTCCACAGACTCTGCTGGCGCCGATTTAATTCGTGGGAGTCACCCTCCGAGCTTTATTCACCCGATCCACCAAAATACGAATGGAGGACGAGGGTTATCACAGCATATGAAAATGCAGGGCGATTGACAACTTCAGTTCAACACAGGGTATTGCAAAAGCTGATCTTTGTTGCCGATAAAAAATGCCGAAAAATCTTTTAGATAGTGGCCTTCCCGAGCCCATTTTGGAAATGTCGGAGAATTTGACTGCCAATGGTTGTGTGTAGTCAATGGGACTATTGGACTATGTTCTTCAATCGGCTCAAGCTGTAGTAAAATTAAGTAGAAATATGGGATAGATAGAAGAGAATTTTGAATGATGATACACAACATTAAATTGGCATTTATTGTTTTCTTTTTTTAAGTATAGATGCTTTAACTTTACGTTGCTGTAACACTCCGTTGTTCAAGCCGCTTGAGTAGGGCCATAACTATAATCATAACTTTATAATCAATTATTTCTTGAAACAAAGAACAAAACAATTTGGTTATTTGAACCATTTCAAATATCAAACAGAATCGAGCTGTGTGTTTACAATTGTTTGCTTGAGTTAAGATCACTTTAGAAGAGAACAGGAAATAGATAGGGGAATATGAACATAAAAAGAATTACTACAGCCAAAGAACAAAAGCTTTAAGGAAAAGTTATGTTTCGAACATGTAGTCCAAGTCCACACGGCAAACACATCGCTCACTGGAATATTCTATTTATGTTATGTAGAACTAATCGAACACATATGTATTATGTTTAATGATCATTTACAAATCTTGTAATCAAATCTGTAATGTAATAATGTTGTAATAGAATGTCATATGTTGGGAAATATAATTATCTGAAATAAATTATTACACGTTTCCTTTTATTTTAAGAATCGTAAAAAGATCTTTTAAAGATACGTAGTATCGTCTTAAAAACTTCTAAAAAATGATAAGATAACGATTGCATATATCGTTCAGGTGCTCTCAACTTAATTTTAATTTAGAAAAAAGCAAAAAAATGAATCGTTTATTTACTTAACAACCCGTTCCCTGTATCGTTATTTGTGTCTAAACGATTCCATTTGATGAAAAAACGATTAGTATAATCGTTCATTTATAATCCAAAAACCTTAAAGGGAATCTTTTGAGTGTCTTGGGAAGAAGATAATGGTGATCGTTATTGTATGATACTGCTCCATGCGGGTTATCCATTGCTAAACTCTCAACGACTTAAAAAAAGTATTAAGAATGGTCATTCTAATGAAACAAAATTAGATGCCTGCTCACTGGTCGGTGATTTAATCAGATCAATTTGACATTTGAGCGTTTTTTTTTTGTTTTTTTCTACTGTTTTCCATCCCTGGAAGGGAACTAATCACCATAAAAATACCAAAACTGCTTTGGATATTATTTTTCCATTTTTATTTCTCAGGGATGAATTTAGGATATTATATGAACATGCTTGGGACTCAAAATATGCATTGTTTCCAAACCTGACCTTATTGACCTCAGTGTTCGCTACAAGGCAGTTAGTAATAGCTCATATGCCATGCCTTCTAATTTTGAGCGTGCTGTTATTCATTATTCATCAACGCGTCGGTCGATTGGGGGGCAGATTCGGTTACTCCGAAACCCGGCGCTGGCCGCCAGATGCGTAAACAACGCTCACACGAAACGTTAGGAAATCAGCTCCGTACAATCATTAGTAGGTATACATACTTGCTTACACAGAAACTTTTTTTATGCGCGTAAAAAATGTGTGAAACATCCAAAGGGTGAAAAGCTAGCCATGATGCATTTAGACGTTTTTCGAGTGTCACATTTCGGAGTTCAAGTTTAGAGTGAAAATTGTTTCCATTTTTTTACAACAATGGCAGTTCTGATATCGTATCATCAACTGGTGGAACGTGATTCGCGCCATGTGAACTATTGCTGGAAAGGTACGTATATTATTTGCTCGAATAAAACGCGTGCTATCGAACAGGTTTTCTGACCAATTTTTTATGACACAGTTGTGCAGACATGTTCGCTGTACATATATAAGATTGGGCCAAATATAGGGCTATGTTCCCGAATCAAAACCTTTTGGACTGAAATCGTTCCTTGGCCTGCCAAAGGCCCAATGCCAAATTTCTGCTTTAACTCTTTTTTAACTCTGAGGGTCGCTCAACGATTCTCAAATATGTATTTAAATTTGACATCATTTGTTCAATCTAAAACTGTAAACTCCACTTTTTCGTTCTAACTTTTATGCCATGCATCGATTGCTCATTTTTTTCTAATCGAAACGTAACTTCACAAATTTTACTCGAAGATAGTATAGTTATTATTCTTAAAAACAACACCATACACTTTGCATGTTTTTTGAAGTCCTAAAATTTAATAACATTATAACAAAATAAAAATTAAAAAAACAGCGCGACAAAATATAAGAACACCTACATTTTTGCTTTGGCAAACTTTCTCATCATCTTTAATGTCTTTTTGGCCTTGATATTTAACTGGCAACCCTTTGAATACTGTTCATGTGGTTTTGGAGATGTTTGGGAGAACAGATTTTTTATAGATTGAATGCTTTGGGTCAATGTTTCGATGGAGGGTGTTGTGGCGAAAGGGCTCTTGGGGTGGGTCTTGATTTTGGTATAAGAATATTAATTTAAGTCACTATTATTATTATGATTACTGATATTAATATCAACATTATGTGCCAAAAGTTGGAAGAGTCCATGCTTGAATGGGTACTGAAGGGCAACAAGTTTTGTCCGTCACTTTATATTAGACTGGCCCATATCAGAAAAAATCTTTATATTCCATGCGACACCCCCTAGGTTGGTGCCTTTAGGTGAAAAAATTACTTTCTGAAGGTTTCAGGTCATTTGGCAGAAGCACGAGCTGGCGCAAAGGATTTTAAATTTGTATGGAGACTTTCACTCTTTGTGTTCTAAAATATGTTTACAGTATGCTAGAAAGCTCAGAATTTCAGGAATTGTAGTTCAAACATTGAGAAACAAGTTTGTGACGCGATACGATTTGACTGTGATGAGTTATCTGCAATTGAATGTGTGTTTTTTTTCGCATTCAAGATTAAAGAAACAAAGAGTCGAAAATTATAACAACTATATTCTAACTGAAAAAGATATTAATATCTCGTTGAGATATGTTTAAGTTCTTATTTTAATATGCTCTCCTGATCGGGCAACGGCGTTGGAAATATTTATAATTATTTATTTCGTCAACCGTAAGGTAGACTAGTTTGATACATGTACATTTCCTTAAGAATAGGTTTAAGCAGTGTCTGCTTTTAAATTTTTCTTAAGAGTTCAGATTTCTTCGATTAAAATATTGTGGCGTTGGTAAGATCGAGGACCTTGATTCGACTTCGGTCGAAATCTTGGATTGCCGTCAACTTCGAACTGCCAACGTCGTAAATGGAGTTACAAAGTACTCGCCTTCAGCTTCATTTCGTGTGACCTTCGCTGGTACCGCCCTCCCTCACTTCGTTTTGTTTGACGGAGTTTTAAGGCTTCCTGTGCGACTCTTCGTGGCTCGGCCCATGCATTGTCAAAATTGCATCAAGTTGGGGCACACAGCGTCGCACTGTTGCAATAAGCCACGCTGTCCCCAATGCGGGGAGATTCATGGGGCTGGAACGTGCTCGGAAATAGAGCAGAAATGTGTCTATTTCGGGGGCTCATCCCATGAAATCTCCTCGTGCGAGGCATTTAAGAGTCGCTGGGATAAACAGAAGCGCTCTTTAAAATAACGATCAAGACGTTCAGTTATGCCTCTATCTTAAAGAGCGCTTCTCCACCGACCCAACCTCATTCGTGTAACATTTTTTCTGTGTTGCCAGTTGACAACGAAGAGACGACTGATGAAGAAAACCCATTTATTTTTGTTGCGAACTCCCGGAAACGTGTTAAAACAACATCAAAGACACCCAAGATTCCCAAAAAGATCCCTACAATAAGTCCTCCAATAAGCCCCCCTAAAAACCGATTGTTGCAAAACAAGGAAATCAAACTCCTCCTGGATTCCGTTTTATTGAGTCAAACTGGCCTTGAAGCGATACTGTCCAAGGCCCAGTGAATAGCAGCTAACTTTGGGTTCTTTATTTTCTTTATTTTCTTTATTGGAGGGGAAAAAGCCTATATAAGTTGGATTGGATCCCTCTCATATGCGCGTAAAAACCCTCATCTTTTGCATCAACAGATTACAATTTAAATCCAAATGATACATCGAGTACTTAAAATTAACACACTTTACAATCTAGCAATGTTTGCACATTTAAGTATAGATAAGCCTAAATTACAAAAGCTCTCTGTGAAATTTACGTTTTAATGTGTTTCGGGATAAATGAAAATCAAAAGCATGTGGAAGGACCAGGAAAGATTGAGAGCGAAGGTTTCTGGGCCTTACATTAAAATTTAAACTTTCTAAAATTTGAGGACAATCAACATTACCGAGAATGATGTCGGATGTGAAGGATGCATCTAAGACAGCTCGACGAGAAGACAGAGTATCAAGTCCTATAAGATTGCGTCTGTCTTCATATGCAGGAAGGCTGATGGGATCGTTCCAAGGTAAGTTGCGGAGAGCGAAGCGCAAAAATCTAACTCTGCTATATATACAAAGCATGGTGACTGGAGAGTATAAGAGGCGCTAGTTGTTTCGTTGAAAACTCCAAATCCCGTTTTATCCTCAATTAGAGACCCATCGGTAAAGTACAATTTATCAGCATCGACGTGTATATATTTAGCTTCGAAAATTCTTGGAATCAGAAGTGGGCGATGCGGATCCGGGATTCCACGAATTTCCTTCTGCATAGACAAATCAAACTGGACAGAAGACTTATCGTAATCTGGGTTGGAAACACGAGTTGGAGAGTACGAAGAAGGGTTTACCCACAGAAAACAGACGTACAAGCTCGAACAAAAAACCGTCAAAAAAGTGTGTAAAATTTCAAATGCTATCACCAAAAATACGTTAGAAACTGACTGCAAACAGTGCCATCTATTGCGCCGTTCAAGAGTTACAAATCAACTTTAAAGTGCCCAGTTTTCGAAAAGGCGTAATAGTAGCCAAAAAACAAAAATTAGTTCAAAAAGAGTGTTGAGATTTTTACACAAGTTTCGTGGGCTAGCTTGTACGTCTGTTCTCTGTGGTTTACCTGCATTGACATGAGGACATGGTATATTAGACTGAGTCGATTTGGAGTCATTTTTGAATTTCTCAAACCCTGGGGTCTCAAAAGCTTCGTCTTGGTCTAAATCTCATCCATGATTTTTTGTAGAATTTTTGAGTAACGTTTACATGAGTAAATTTGAACTATTAGGTTTGTATGGGAAAATTGAAAATTTTGTACTGAAAAATTAACATCATTTTTGTTTCTTCTGTGGAACCGAGTCAGCTGACAGTTTTTGTGCCTTTGTCGAAGACTTTAACTTCGTATTTTATTAGGCAAAAAAGTTATTAGGTGATGAATGGGGATATGTCTTTTTGCATTGATAAACAATAAATTCAATTGACATCCCTGCAGGGTGCCTATATAGCGAGGTATTGCATGACTATACTTTTCATGCACTACTTCGCGAGGCTCCAGCAGTGTTGTCGATTTAATTTATTGATTATCAATGCGAAAAGACATACCTCTGTTAAACAGCTAATAACTTTTTTGCCTAATAAGATACGAAGTTAAAGTCTTCGACAAAGTTGTTCAGCGGCAAATTTCCTTTCGGAATTTTATAAATTGGCACAAAAACTGTCAGCTGGCTCGGTTCCACAGAAGAAACAAAAATCATGTTGATTTTTCAGTACAAAATATTCAATTTTCCCATACAAACCTAAAAGATCAAATTTACTCATGTAAACGTTACTTAAAAATTCTACAAAAAATCATGGATGAGTTTTGGACCAAGACGAAGCTTTTAAGACCCCAGGGTTTGAGAAATTCAAAAATGACCCCAAATCGACTCAGTCTAATGGTATATAGACATAAATCAGGTTTGAAGATTTTGCTCTAGTAACCTTTCAAAATTAACGATCACCAATGGGTTCATGACCTCACACCTGATGAGGAACCGAAGTGATAGTAGATTGTATCGATCTTTCAAAAGGAGTATTCCTGCCAAAACTTCAAGGCTCATGTTGTGCGTTGAGGGCATACAGCCCAAAGCGATGCTAAGACAACGGTATTGGATACGCTCGAGTTTGATGAGGAGTGTTTTGGCAGCCGACTGGAAACAGAAGCTACCATATTCCATTACTGAAAGAACAGTTGTTCGATACAATTTTAAAAGATCTTCCGTATGGGCTCCCCACCAGGTGCCAGTGATTTATCGGAGAAAATTTATTTTTTGTTGGCATTTTCCTTTCAGATACTCAATGTGGGCTCTCCAAGTACACTTGGAATCAAACCAAACCCCAAGATACTTAAAACACCTCGATTCAGTGATCGGTCTGCCTAGGAGTTGACGTTTGGGTTGAGCATGTCTATGTTTCTTAGAGAAAACAACCATCTCCGTTTTCTGAGGAGAAAACTCAATCCTGAGCTCCAAAGCCCAGGATGACAATCTTTTTTTTTTATTAGTTGATCACTCAGGTGGTAAATCCTTTTTACGGATTGCATTCCAAGGCACGGCGAGCGACCGATTCCCTCCAGTTTGCTACTCTGGGTCCATGGGTGCAATTGGACGACTCATGATACTAAGTACCCCTACGCCATAAAGTCCACCTGGGGCCTCTGGCCATATTCCCACCCGGACCTGCAACGAAGGCTATACCTGAGATGGGAGACCAAGTCCGCGCTTAAGCGCTCATCGGCAAACTCCAGTTCGAGTCAAACTCCAGCATATATACCCTGCCTCTTGTTACGATTCAAGACTAAGAACCTCTCCTCTAACGACTTGAGATCCGGCCTTTACTCGCAACTCGAGACTAGCTTGGTTCCCACGAAAATCGTGCGCTCCGCCTCTGTTCGAGACCACTGCAAGAGACCAAAACAACACAGGCACAATTTTCCCATATGTTTGGATAACGTGCCGCTATTAAGCCCCCCCCCCCCCCCCCCTTGAGGCCCTCTCCTCTTTGTCCGTCCGTGTGCCGATCGAAAGCAGCTTATCCTGGACACGCGCCTGTCACAGCACACGTCCGGGGCTTTACGAAAAACTACTCGGATGATTCCCGGCGAAGAATTCATCCTACACCGACTCAGGTGACTCACCCGCCGACGACGTGAAGTCACCCTACCCGAGAGTATTTCGCGTCGTAAATACTCTTCCCCCTACGAGTTCGACTGCGAAAAAAGTATACTCTTATCCCCGCAGCTTCCCTCGTAGGGAGCGCGTTTTACTCAGATACTCCGCGGCGGTAGAGGTATCCTACACAACGATCGCGACGTACCTAAACAGCTCGGCATACGCAGAAGGTATTGTCTTATCTTTGTATGCTTTACTGCTAGGATCGGACGTACACTACTCGAATACCCCCCGCCGAAAGGGCATTCTACTCCGACCGTGGTCCGGTCTTCCTCCTCCCATTTTGGCTGGCAACCCTAGGGTTTTTGCCCGCCGTGTGCCGAATCGAGAGCAGCTTATCCTAGACTCGCGCCTGTCACAGCACACGTACGGGTCTTAGACGCTTGCGACTCAGATGAATCCCGACGGTGATGTCATCCTACCCGACTCGAGTGGCTCATCCGACGGCGACGTGAGACCACTCTACCCGAGAGTATTCCGCGACGTGCCCCTACGATTTCCACTGTGGAGAAGGTATTATCTTATCCCCACAGCTTCCGTCGCAGAGAGCGCGTTCGACTCGGATACTTCACAACGATTACGTTGGAGGTATCCTACACACAGACGCGCGACGTACCTAGCAGCTCGGCATACGCAGAAGGTGTTGTCTTATTTTTGTATGCTTTACTGCCAGGGTCGGACGCACACTACTCAGGTGCTCCCCGACGAAGGAGTCACCCTACACCGATCGCGGACTGGTGCTGGTTCCAACTCCTCTGCAGGGCAGTCATGATTCGGGTGAACCCATCGCTGATCACGCGCCAAGTATTGGCGTCCTCGCACATCCTTCGCACTGTGTTGTCGGCTGTCGTGTCCGGTCCGCAGACGGCAAGCATGTAAGCACGTACCTCTTCAAACCTTGGACAGTTGAACACTACGTACTCTGGTGTCTCTTCTATGTCTCCGCAGGTTAGACAGGATGGCGAAGCCACGTGTCCAAACCGATGATGGTACTGCATGAAACATCCGTGACCAGTCAGGAACTGTGTCATGCAAAAGTCCACCTCACCATGTCTTCGATCCATCCAGGATCCGATATTAGGGATCCAGCGATGGGTCCACCGGCCACGTTCCGAGCTGTTCCACTGGTGCTGCCAGTTGGACAGCGAGGTCTCTCTGGCATGATTCCGCACGTCGGGCATGTGCCTGTGCTCGTAGCAGAAGGTATCTTCCTCTAGCAAGACCGAGATGGGCATGACCCCCGCCACAACATCAGCAGCTACCGAGGACACCGTTCGGTATGCGCTGATTACACGCAGGTTCATCAGCCGCTGCACACTGCAGAGCTTTTGCAGATTACACGTTTTGCCTACGCCATTTATATCTCTTAAGACAGCAAAGCAAGACAATCGGCAAAGGGACGCCCCTTCGAAACCCAAATTGAGTATCTGAAAGGAGACCATTTGCTTCTACCCATTTATCCAAACGAAACAAAATCATTTTCTCCATCAACTTGCGTATACAAGACAACATCGCTATAGGACGGTACGAATTCGCATCGGATGCTGGTTTTCCGGGCTTTTGGATTGCGATAACTCTCACTTGTCTCCATTCTTGGGGAACAATGTTGTTCTCCAAGAATTGATTAAATAAATTTAACAAGCAAAATTTTGCGGCGTCCGGAAGGTTTTTCAACTAGTTGAATTTGATTTTATCATTTCCCGGAGCTGAATTGTTGCAAGAGAGGAGGGCAAGTGAAAATTCGACCATCGAAAAGCTCGAATCCAGACCACACCTATCAGGAGGCACGTTCTGGATTATTTTTTTCACAGGTGTAGAATCTGGACAGACTGTCCGTGCGAAGTTGAATATCCATCTTTGTGTGTATTCTTCACTTTCATTTGTAGATGATCGATTACGCATGTTTCGTGCAACTTTCCATAAGGTACTCAAGGATGTTTCCCGTGATAAATTCATCCAATACGCCTTTTTCTTCTCTTTGATCAATTTTTTGAACTGATTTTCAAGGGAAAAATATGGTTCAAAAATGACGAGGGTTCCATGTTTTTGAAAATATTTGAATGCTTTTGGTTTGTCCTTATAAAGCTTGGAACACTGCTGGTCCCACCAAGGATTTGGGGGCCTTCGAAGAACAGATGAATCTGGGATGGGTTTTGTTTGAGCGCAAAGTGCACTTTCATGGATCAAACGTGAAAGAAAGTGGTACTCCTTCAAAGGAGGTAAAACATTCATAGAATAAATGGCATCTGTTACTTCGTCCGAGTACTTTTTCCAATCTGTGTCTTGTAAGGTCATATGCCATATATGTTGAATTTGAAGTGCTGGCCCCATTGGTGATTGTAATTTTGATTGGCAAGTGATCACTACCATTGGGATCAGGGTCTACTTTCCACTGGCAATCCAATGATAGTGAACTTGAGCAGAGTGAGAGGTCAATTGCACTTTTTCTTGCAGGAGGTTTAGGTACCTGTGTTTTTTCACCCGTGTTCAATATTGTTAAATTGAAACTGTTACAAATGTCATAGATAAGAGTAGAACGACAATCGTCCATTTGTTCTCCCCAAACAGTTCCATGTGAATTGAAATCACTCAGGATCCACTTTGGTTCAGGCAAAACTGAACACAGGTCCTCTAGGTGACTTTGATCCACTGCACTCTCTGAGGCCAGTACAAACTGACAATGCATAAGTCCTTACCTCTTATAGTTGTATGACAAGCAACAGCTTCAAATTCTCCTGATAAAGGGAGGTGGATTCTATATAAGGAGTGGTGTTTATTGATCCCCAAATGCACCCCTCCAAAAGAATCGTTGCGATCCAAACAAATAGTATTATAATCGTGGAAGGAGATGTGTGATTGAGAAGAAAGCCATCCCAAACAACATTTTAAACTCCTTATGGTTTTGTAAGAAAAAGTGGAAATTTTTTAGGGGGTTTCAGAAAGCTTTGATAGCTGTAAAGCTTATTTTACGCAGATCGTTATATAAACTATCTGCGAGACGGATACAAAACGGCAATAAAACCTTTTTTTAAAAACTAGTTCACGATTATTAAAATTAACGGTATGTTTATTGGCATTCAAGGCCTCTTTACAGCAATTTTAAAACCGCGCTATAAAACCGAAATAGGTATTCTTAAATAAGCGTGAATGACGTGTCAAGCAACTGAAAAAAAAGAAACTAACGTCTTGTGAAATGTAAACAAACACAATTTTCTAAAATTTTGGTTCAGATCCGAATAGGGGGAACCCGCATAAATGAGGATTGTAACCAAACGGTTTCTTTAATAGTAAAGCGATGATTTGATGAAGCGTAAAAAAACGTTTAGCAAACGATTATTCAAACCGTGAAATACATTAGTTTAATCGTGAATTCCAAATTCACAGTATTTTTAATATGTCGTTAGGTTATGTAATTGTTAATAACCGCTAAAACACTTGTATGGACGAACTATTCTACATGCAGTCCATGTTAGGTTTAAAAACCGATTGCTGAAAATGTATTTAGATCATCGGATTGTTATTGTTATAGTTTTTTTCGAGGAGCTCTCATTCCTAAACGCTTACGTCAATGGTTGTGTAACGATTTGACTTTACTTTATTCCAACAGTATTCAAACCGTTTTAGGAATCGTTCGTAAAAAGAGCACGCACACAAACGCAATATTTTTAATTTATATGGGAGATTTTCGGATAAAAATGGAAAATGTTTTTTAATTGCAACATTTTATTGAATATTGTTTTTCCGCGCCGCTCTATATCGATGCGTAGCAAAAAACAAATTGTCCTGGCGCAGCGTTGAAAACGCATTCAATTACTGTAAGCTGCTTCTCTCGCAGGAATTCCAGAGTCTTGTTTGCTCCCTCTTGGCAGTAGCGCGAAATTGATCGCTGATAGGTGACCCGATTCGGTTCAACTCCCTTGGCCTGCAAATCCGCCAGAAATTCCGTTGTTCATTATCTATATACACCCGAAGAAGGGCGTTGTAGTGGGAAATGTCCATTGCTGCGTGCAAGCTTCAGAGCTTTACGCACCTCGGGAAGGTCTTCTGGAACTAGGTGACCTGCAATGAGAATTTTAAAAATTTCAGCTAAGGTGATTCTTAAGACACCGCGTTTAACATACCGCAACAAGGAATAACCAGTCAAGATTGACCGCTGGAAGCGGAACGGTTAATACGGATTCCCTCCGGAACATCTATCAGATCTCGGCGTAAAATTCTTCCAGAGCGTTTTACATCTTCTTCCAGCCGCTTCAAAGATCGGTCTAGTCCCTGACTGGAACTAGCGGCAGATGTAGCATAACCGCTGGAAAGGAAAAAAATACACTTTCTTTTAAAAACAGTGCAATTAAACGCTCAGTATAAAAATGAGCAGAAAAATCAATTACAGATAGAATCTGTTGCGTAACATGAACTTGCACATCACTGCGTGCCGCAAACCGGCACCCACATAAATGGAGAATTTTCCCGAACTTACCTCACAGAACATCGCAATTGCTGAATAAACTTCGTTCCGTCTCCCGGACTGTGTTGAAAAGGTTTCATCTAGCCAGCGCCACAAAATCATGGCATCGATATTGCGGTCTAACAAATTTGTGCGCTATTTCGCCGGATTCGCGCGGAACGTAATTTTCAACGGATGAAACACGAGAAGACCACACCGATTTTTTCGTTCTTCACGTTTGACAACCAAAACTAATTCTACGTCAGTGGTGCCAGGTTCAATGTTTTATCAATATTTGTTTAAATATTGAGATGCAAAATTTAAAGGTAAATATTTAATCTGATCATGATGACTATGGGTAGTAATTTAAGAATGGTTTAGGGCAAGGGGGGTACATAGAATGACCTTGGTTTAGGGATCACAAATTAAATAAAATTGTTATTAAGGGCAGATGGATTTGCAAAGAATCACTCGTAATAACCGTGCTTAATTTCACTTAAAGCTATTTTAAACGCATCGCGGAAAGCGTGAACTAAACCTCGTTTAGTACGATGTATGTGCATACCTCCAAGATAAATTATTATCTTCGAAACTCTATAGAGTCGTATCAGAATAAAAAAAATATAAGAGATATTCTCATAACTACTCACTGATGTTTTGTAAAACTCCTTGGCATCTCTTGACCGGCGTTTCGCTCATTTTTGAAGTTTAAGTTTGAACGGTAAGGTTAACGGTTCGAGATAATTTTTACGATTACAGAAAAAATTAAGGAAATCGTTCATACCATTCTATCACCTTTACAGATACCATCACTTTTTCACTTAAAGGTTCATGTTTCGTTTTTATCGTTCAAATTTTTCGTCGAAGTAAAGTTTAATAGAACAGCTACGTTTACACTAAAAATCACTTTTTCTGAAGCTGTAGATGAATCGTATATACTGTTTGAGATATAGTTTTTTGGTATGCGGGAAGTGTTCCTAAATGCGCATGTTGGGTAATATGCGCATACAGCCGATTGACGATATGGCTGGAGATTCATCATATCTAATTAGTGCAGTTTGAGGGTAATACGCTTTTAACACATGGCATAAAAAAATTGAATTGTTATATGAAGTCGAAAAAATTTAAAAATTCAAACAAGATTTTTGTCAGTTTTGTTAGAATATATCGAACTTTAATTATCGTGCGTACAGATTCTGTGAACAAAAATTTTAATGGTTTTTCTTTCTTATTCAACTGCAAATCAGAAATTCAACAAATTGAAGCTTTTGGCAAAGTTGTAAATGATAAGATATTGGAATAAGAGACAGGTTCTGAATGCCCATATCAAGGCAGGTTAAATGCCTATATCAAGAAAAATTAGTCTTATAAATTTTTTACTTTTTATCATTGAAACATTAAATCTACGCTCAAATCACGATCTTACAGCGAAAACAGAAGAACTTCATACTGATCCGATAAAAATACGATATAAACAAAATATTACCTTGAAATATGGTCATATGGCATACTTAACTATGTTTCATGCAAAAGAACTAGTGATGTAAACAATTTCACCAAAATTTCAGCCTTGACGTACCCGCATAGATGAGGATTGTAACCAAACGATTTCTTAAATAGTTAAACGACGATTTCATGAAGCGTAAAAAAACTTTTAGCAAACGATTATTCGAGCAGTGAAATACATTAGTTGAATCGTGAATTCCAAATTCACAGTATTTCCAATATGTCGTTAGGTTATGTAATTGTTAAAAACTGTTAAAACACTTGTATGGCAGAACTGTTCTACATGCAGTCCAGTTAAGGTTGAAAAACCGTTTGTGGAAAATGTATTTTGATCATCGGATTGTAATCGTTATAGTTATTTGGAGGAGCTCCCATGCCTAAACATTTACGTAAATAGTTCTCTAACGATTTGACTTTACTTTATTCCAACGTTATTCAAACCGTTTAAGGGATCGTTCGTCAAAAGAGCACAAACACAGACGTAATTTTTTAAATGTTTATGGGAGATTTTCGGATAAGAATGGCGGATCTTTTCTGATTTTATCATTTTATTTAGCAACGGCCGATACGACCGTTTTAAGGACTGCACTGGCCTCAACCTCCGACATATATTGAATAGACAAGATTCGATCCAGCAGCTCCCCTCCCTTTAGCAACTCCATTACCAGGTACACATAAGTGGGGTCCTCGTGGACACTGAACAGAGACACGATGTTCGGATGATTGCCGTATCTCAGTAGAATTTCCACTTCCTCTCGACAATCGTGACCGTATTTGTCGATTATCTAAAAACAAGAACAAAAAAAAAACAACAACTTCTCAAAACGTAGTTCGACGACCAAACAACCAACCTTAACGGCGTAATGCTTCTTGGTGGTACGATTCTCACACAACCGACAAACGGAGAACGTTCCCCGCCCAGCTCCTGCATCATTGCGTACTCATCGGCAAAGGCGACCGGTTTGACGCCAGGAATTTCGTTCGTAAACGGTGCCCTGGGACCCATCTGATTCTGAATGTCGTCCAGCAAACAGGGCGCTATAAAACTGAATCCGCGGAAGATCTCATGGGCACTCGCACTAACCGGACCACCGGGGGAATCTCTGCAAGAAAAACACCAAACCCCTCGATTAGTCCCAGCTCTCTACTTCAACTCACAAGCTAACATATACTTGGGCGATTTGTTGGTGTACTCCGTTTCAAAGTAAAACGCATCGTCGCGGGAAACGGCCGGAATGAAAGGGGGTCGCACCTCCTTCTGCTCGAACGCGTCCCGTTTGGGCCAACTCAAAACCGTTTCTGGGGATTGCGTTTGAACAGGGCCCGCAACAAACTCTGAGCCTTCGGGCTCAGATTTTCTGGCATCCCAAGTTTGGTTTTCAGGATCTGGTTCATCGTATCGTTACGATTGCTACCGTGGAAGGGAAGGTTGCCCGTCAGCATCTCAAACTGAAATGAACGATTTTCATATTGTACCGATTTTACGAATTCAACGCTTTTCAAAGAATATTTACCATTAGAACCCCAAAGGACCACCAGTCTGCGGCGAAGGTGTGACCCTTTCGGTTGACGACCTTGGGGGCCATGTACTCGACGGTGCCGCAGAAGCTGTACGTTTTGGATCCGTCCAGGGGTTGCTTCGAGAGTCCGAAATCGGTTAAAACTATGCCAACTGGCACGCGGTCAGCGAAGGGTTTGCCGGAGATTTTGGTTGCCCAGCAAAGGAGTTAGATTAGGCAACGACAATGACTCTCCCGGCGCATCAAAACAAAAATGAAACGATTGCGTCAGTGGTGCCAGGTTGAATGTTTTATCAATATGTTTATACATATTGAGATGCGATATTTTTAGTTAAATATTTTAGATAATCTGGATGATTATGGGAAGGATATTAATGACTTATTGATTGAAATGAGGAATTCCGTTTAGTTAAATCAATGTTTCTGTTCGAGATTGCCATACACCATGTAAAAGCAAATTTTATGTTTATATGATTTTTTTTTGCATCTATATCTACTATAGATTTAGATTAGTATGTGGTATTCATCAGTTTCATTAGTATTAGTATTATTAGTAGACAATCATAGTTAATATGAAAATCTTTCAAAAAAAAAACTAATGCTGATGATAAAATCATCAATGAAAATCACAAACACCATCGGTACTCCAAGCTCTATTTCCAACTAGAACGTTATTAAAAACATCGCGAAAAGCGATAATGAACTTCTTTTAGTATGATGTATGAGCATACCTTCAAGTTCCATTATTGTTTTTGAAACGCTACAGAGTCGTATCAGAATATCAAAATTATATAAGAGATTTGATTATAAGTTCGTACTGATTTTTTGTAAAACTGTCTGGCATCTCTGACCGGCGTTTCGCTCATTTTTGACATAAGTTATGGACGGTATGGTTAACGGTTCGGGATCATTTTTACGATTACAGAAAAATTGAAGGGAATCGTTCTTACTATTGTATCACCTTTCCAGATACCATCACTTTTTCACATGAAGGTTCATGTTTCGTTTTTATCGTTTAAATTTGTCATCGAAGTAAAGTTTAATAGAAGAGCTACGTTTACATAGAGAATCACTTTTTCTGAAGCAGTTGAGGAATCGTATAGACCGTTTGAGATATAGTTTTTTAGTATGCGGGTATGCTTAACATCCGTTTCTACCATTTTCAATTAAATAATATCAAAATATTGCAAGTGTTAATAAAATATAGCTTAAAACATAAATATGCGCATTTAGGCCGCCAGTTTCGGAAATCGGCTATTTTGACTTCTTTTATTATAAAATTATTTTCACAAAAACTGTAAGAGATTTTAATAGAAAAAATACTCAAACGTATATAAAACAGATTTCCTCTCATGTGTATATAGTTTTCGTACTCCTATCTATTGGAATATGGGAGAAAACGAGTGCTGTCCTTAATATGCGCATATAACCCGCCTCTCCCCTACTCGAGGAGGAACTGAAGCGGATTCAAGTGCGTCCGGCGAGCTGCACAATGAACCAACGCGAGAAAAACAATAAAGGGCCGTTGGAGAGCTGGACAAATGAAGGGTGGTACGCAAGCAACAATTCTTCCGGCTCGAAATCAACCGAGCAAGAGAGAACTGGTAGGTGTTTCATTTATCAATTTTTAATTTTTGTTATTTTTACAGAACTCTACCGAATTCCCAAGGATCTGTAGGATGTGGACCAAATTCAACGGAAGCAGCTGCCAGTAAATCTGTTAGAACGGAGAACGCAGACGGCTTCGGAAAGTGCCCGGAAGCGGATAGAGGAGACACGATTTTTGTGACCAAAATCGCAGTAGCCATCTTCGGGTTGAAGTGAATTTTCAATAAAAATGAAAATTCAATAAATACTTCTAATTGATAAATCCTGTGAGTTATAATTTATTTTGTTTAGTGATTTTTCTTTATGCCAGCCCATGCCAGCCATTCAAAAAAGAAAATAACACAGAAATAGATTCGGTAAAAGTTTGTTTGTAATACAGTATTCTGTATTAAGCTTTTCTATTTCGTCATTCTACGTGGGCGCGCGTTTTATTTACCAGTTTTTTGAAAAATTAATCGATAAAAATGAAAGCGCTACAACTTTACACATAAAGATATCGAAAAATCGATTTATGTTATATTAAAAATGAATAGCACATAATTGTCATTTTTCAATTTTTCCGAAAAAAATCTTCTTTTTGTTGAGTTGAATAATCTTATTTTTACACATACAACTTCAAAACCTTTTTCGAATAAAAATCATTCACGCAAAAAAAAATTTCTACATCGAGAATCAATTATATTACCTGCTTTGGGTTAAGCTTTGGTTGTATAAGGTTCTTGTAAAGTTCTCTCCAGAACCTCCTGTAGGTGGGCCTTTTTACTCTTATAAGTGTTTTGAAGATGTTTTAATGTGGTTTACATAACTTCACGTTGTTTTATAACGAGGTTTTATAGCTCCCTTCCAGTTTCTTATAAAATTTAAATTGTTACTTGGGCATGTTTCGGAAAGGGCAAAAATATCGCAACTAGTTTCATGAAGAAGAAATTTGAACGGATACAGTTTAGGGATTAAACTGCGACAATTTCATTGATATCTCCGACCTCTCGGCGTAAATTAGCCATCGAGAGAGATAAACACTGAAAGAAGGGGCGTAGTTTGCATCAATTGCTTCAAAACTGAAGAATTGCACTAACAATGCTTTTTATGGATTCAGATACGTTGAAAACGAAAAAAATCTATTAAGGATGTTGGAAAACTTGAAAAGTCGTTTAGGAGCTGATTCTGGTAAAACCGTATCAGTAATGGGGGCGTTTGAAGTCCCTGTTGATTTATTCTGTGGTGAAAAGGTCGCGCGGAATCCAGGAGGAATTTGTTTTTTCTTTTCTGCAGCAATCGCTTTCTTGGTGATGTTGGTAGGAGGGCTGATTGTCGGGATTTTATTCGGAATCTTGGGTTTCTTGATATTTGTTTTAGCACGCTTTCGAGAGTTCGCTACAAAAATAAACGGATTCTCCTCATCTGTTGTATCTTTTTTGTCAACTGGCAGCACTTTGAAAAAGTTACTGGACTGCGGTTGGATCGGAGGCGCCGCACTCTTTAGTATAGAACGTTTTGAACGTTCCTTCAAAGAGCGCTTTTGACCATCCCAGCGGCTCTTAAATTCCTCGCACAAGAAGATATCATGGGGTGAGCCCCCGCATTAGACACATTGCTGTTCTATTGCTGAGCACGCTTCTTCCCCATGAGCCTCCCCGTATTTGCGGCAACGCTTCTTGCTGCGACAATGAGAAGCTGGATGCAGCAATTCAATGCAATTCTTGCATTCCATTGGGCGAGGCACGAAGAGCCGCACAGAAAGCCTCAAAACTCCGTCCGAGAGGGCGGTACCCGCAAAGGTCACTCGAAATGAGGCCCTAGGCAAGTACTTTTTTACTCCTTCTACGACGGTGGTAGTATTGATTTGGCGGCAATCCAAGATTTCGACCGAAGTTGAATCAAGGCTCTTAAATTTACCAACGACGTGGGATTTAACGTTCCCGGCCTCCAAACTCATTTCTGAGATCACGCCCTCTATCTCTACGTTTCGAGACGGAATGTAGACGTGGTACTCTAATTTAATGAATTTGCTGGCAACAATTTCATCAGCGGATTTACGATTGTCCACGACAACGCGCAACTTATTTGGTCGCACCTTAGTAACGCTCGTTACGGAGGGTCACCTCGCCAAATCTTCAGTGATCTGCACTACATTGAGCTGTTTGCCGTTGGCTTTGGGCCGGATGAAAACCACCCATGGCCCAGAAAAAGACAAACCATCTGTATAGGTTCGGGGTCGAGGAGCTACACTATCATCTGTGGGTGATGAAGAGTTATTGGACGTACGAGTATGATTAGCACTTGAGGGACCAGCATCGTCTGAATCCTCCAAATGCTCTTCATTCTCGTACATGCCTTCCTTTTCGTCCACCGATGACGAGTTTAACCCCCCGCCTTCGCTCATATTTTTGCACGGGAACACGAATGTCGCCCGTGTTTAAAGTATGACCGAAGCAACCAAAATTCAAAATATGTACAGGGAAAAAAATAGACGAGAGAATAGTAAAAAAATGGAAAAAGAGACTTATAATGGTTCTTGCACTTTTCAATTACATGTATCTTCTATTGTTCAGCAACCACGTAGTCCTCTTTGGAAGAAGATGGCGACCAAGTTGACTCTTCGCTGCTGATGACGCTCTTGAACGCAAACGACCGATCCACCGAGACGTCCTGTATCCTGCTACCCACGGCAAACAGCACCGGAACCAACGGTAACAGCCCACGTTAACCACACTCGATTTGTCGGGGGTATAATTAACACTTCCCCGATGTCGACAACACTCGCACCGATGATGATGGCCAGATGAAATTCACGCAAATTTCGATTTTGTGTCTCTGGAATTCGGCAAATAGTCGGTAGAAAAAACAACGCGCGAAAAGTTGTAATTTTAAATGTAGGGGAAAGTCGGGTAAGACGGACACAGCGGGTAAAACGGACACTTTCAGTATTTCGGAAATTACAATGTTTGGAAAAAATCTAATGATGGGAATATGTTTTCCTAGGTGTATCAACACTTTCGAGACCTTTTGATTATTTGTAGGAAGCAAGGTCTCATAATAGTAAACAAAACAAACAAAAATTTTCATGCTGCGCCATTCGATGTAATTTTTTGTGCTCAGAAAATAGTCCATAACTCGCAACATTTTTGGAAATTTGAAGCATTTTCAACGGTGGAATCTTTATTAGGTTTTTCATTGGCCATCTGGAGGAAAACCATCGAATTTTGGTCGACGGGCTTGAACAACAAACGCCTTGAAAAAAAAGTTGCCAGGTCGGGTAAGACGGACACTTCAAGGTCGGGTAAAACGGACACATAAGTTTCTCTAGATGTTTCCAATTTTTTTGTCGGTTTGATCTTCCATATGCTTTCAGAAGACCTTTGACAAGTGAAATTGTCAGTCCAAAATTACCCAGTATCTCAAATAGGCCATAAAACGGCTTAAAGTTGATCCCTGGTGAAAACAGCACTGTTAATAACGGAATTACGAAAACTACACTGTTCCGCTACCGGATTCGAACCAGTTGGCTCTATTTTGGTTTAATAACATTCTCAAATGTTTATTTCACAGAAAATGTACTAGTACAGCATTTTTTCCGGCAATATTTACCTTTTCTACGCAGTGTCCGTTTTACCCGACCATTTTGAAAAACTGTTATTTGCAAGCATGTTTTAGTGTGCTATAAAAAACTGCTTGGTGAGGGAAATTTACTAATACTTATGGTTAACGTGATAGCAAACAACCTAAACTATCCATCTGACCAAATACTGCGATGAAAAAGCCAATAACTGATTTTCTATAGCGATTCTACCTTAGGGTGTCCGTTTTACCCGACTTTCCCCTATGCCAATAAATCTACCTCTTTAAGTTTCGGACGTCCCACAGAACAGAAGTTATATTTCTTATCCGCCATAGCCTGGATAAAACATTGGTGCTGTGACCAGGATGTAGGAGGCTTTTTCCAGGAGTTCATCACTCCTGCTCAGCGCTAAGCAAGCCTGCACTGGATAGCCCTACGTCGAACCTTGTTTCCTGTGCAAAACCTTATCATCGAAAACGTTCAGTTCAAAGCCTGCTGGAAAACGATTGAAATCACCTCCATACCAACCGATGAAGCGCTTGATCCTGACCCATCCATGCAACCCGGATGGATGGTACTGCTGTCAATGGTCTGGCAACAGCCATCCGGGATCTGCCGTACTGGCTGCCAGCCAGTGAGTACATCAGCGCAAGATGTGTAAGTGTCCCATGATAGTTTAGTCCCGTTATCCAGAGAGCCTAAATCCGATCCTGTCCTGTGAAACCCCGATTTTGATGTACTGTACCCGACCGATTGGCATTGCTGATTTGATGCCTTTAAAGTGCCTCTTGTGACCCGTTCCCGATCAGCAATTCGACCCAGATGGGAAGTACTGGTTGGTCCAATGCCAGCCATCTGGGTACATGCCGTACTGGCTGCCAGTCAGTACTAGCTCCCATTGATACTCAACTGATACATTGGGAGTAATCGCGCCCATTGCTGATCTATTGGCAAATGGGTACCATTCCAGTACTGCATTGCACGATAACTCCAATGTTTCCGGAAAACTCCGGCGATGTCCCAGAAAAGTATCGACGATTCCTTAGCGATTTACCTACCAGTTTCTATCTCCGAACCAGGCATTGAACAACGAAGCAAGATGATTGAACTAGACGATCTGTAAGTGTGCTCCCATTGTTTCCTGCTACTGAAACCAGAAGTTGTGATTGAAATGAAATACCGCGCCATCTTCATAGCTAGCGAACCAAAACAAATATAGGGCTGCCTATTATAAAACAGTCGTTTTAGGTGGCCAGTATGTTGGATCTCAACAACATTGGTCACCCTGATAATAATAGCGCCTTTATGTAGACTAGCTTGCTCAACAGATGAACCAGTGATATCATTTAGACAAATTTCATTCCTTTGTTACTGTTTCAAAGTTGACGCGCGAAAAGTTGTAATTTTAAATGTATGCCAATAAATCTCTTTAAGTTTCGGACGTCCCACAGAACAGAAGTTTTATTTCTTATCCGCCATAGCCTGGATAAAACAGGGGTTAAAATTAGCAAAATTCTTCTTCGTTGTTTACTTAAATATTGGAAATTCGTTTGCATATCCGAGCTCCAGTTAACTTCCGCACTACATGAACCACCATGTTTATACAAGATCCATGTTTCTACCGAACGATACGCCTGGATGATATGCAAAACCACAACAGAAGGATAAGATTTTCAATTTATTTCGTGTAAAGCCATGAACAATACGTGCTTTGAAGCTGTTTTCGAGAAAACGCACTCAAAAGTTTTCGTTTTCCATACATTTTTCGGAAAGTTGTAGTTTCTTCCAATCAAACCAGTTTGCTGATAAAATCTGAAATTTAAGCCAGACAAAAATTTTGAGTGTGGTTCAGGACACGTTCTCTTTTGAAAAGTGCTTCATATTAAAATTGAATCTTTCGGTAAAAAAAAAAATGGAAACACAACTGCTGAATATAAAAATTTAAAAAAAAAATGAAGAATGCATATTGTGTATTGAAAAGCTTACGTAAGAGGCTAAGAAATGCGCATATGATAATTTTAGTGGTTTTTTGAGAACTTGACTGTTAATAATTGTACAAAAGCTCAACACTTAGAAAAAAAACTCTTGAGTATGCCATAAGATTCTCTAATGAAGTGGGGCCATAAGAAAAATCATTGAAAATCATAAGATTGTCTTATGACGTGAATGAATTCTGGAATGAACAACTACTTCAATGAGAGGTTTTCGGTTTTCATAAGAGGGTCTTATGAAAACAGGGAATTTCACGCATAATGAAAAAAATCAAGATATTTGATGTTTTCACTTTATTTTTTGGCTAATTTGTTCGGAATATCGGTAATATCATGCATGGTCACTACCAGTAGACACATTTCATGAAAATTGTAATAAGAATTTGTCTGAGTGTAAATGTAAAGCTCATATTATTCCTATTATTCAATGAACCGTCCATCAAAGTTGTTTCAGTCACATTAAAAAAATGGAAAATTCGAAGCAAAATTTGCTTCATTTGACAAACTTTGGCATCATTACATAAACCTTAAATAATGAAGAAACAATTTACAATAGATGAATATTGGAGTTTATTCTCCGAATCACGTGACGCGATTCACGAAATTTCACTTTATCGACCGGAGATAAGGAAATTCTCCAGATATGAATCGAAATATCTGATCTAAGTTTCGGAGACCGATTGCAGCTCATCCTAGCCAAAATTCTAGCCCGGAGAGGTTACTGGAGTCATCACTACGAGGTGAAATTCAGTGAGTCGTCCGTCATCGTCAGCGTCGTCTGTTATACATCGGTTAAGAATGTTAATAAACATTTTTAACCGAACTATAACAGTCAGTAGTGCCAAATTTAAACTCCGATTGGGAAGATGTTGTATCTAAGTGCTTAAAGTAATTATGCAATGACCATCTTCTTTACGCAACAGTATTCTGTGTTATAATCACTGATGAACATGTATTTGGCGTGGTTCGTATCATGAACTTTTGAAAAATAATTTGTTTTTTTTTTTTTTTTGTTTTGCAGCCTCCATCCTAGTAATCTTACTCATCATCATCTCGGCCAGTATGGTTTTCACCTTCAGTTTGGTAGCTCTGCAAGAAAGTTTCAATCAGAATTGTTTCATGGGGGCAAGTTTGGAGTTCGTGAACAATAAAACTATCCAGGCAAATACTGGCGATGAGAACGCCAAACCCGCCCTGAACAATACACACAGATCAACGGATGAAAAAGTAGTATGTAAGTTATTTTATCCATTCGGTTTAATGATACAGGTGTGAAGATCCAAAGAAAAATTTTACCCGTTATTTTTCAATACGGTATATTCAATTTACAAACTTTAGAAGTACCTAAATGTGTTTTTAATCTATATTTAAAATCAGGCATCCTCGCAAGCGCCGATGTGGTCTAGGGGATAGGCTGGCGCGAGTCTGGTTTTGGTATGCCAGGCGTGTGATGACTCTGAATGTGTGTGCAGAACCATAAGACACATTCCAGCCTGGTGAGACGACTTTTTGACAGATTTTTTTTCCTTATTTTCTCAATTGCCATAATTTTTAAGCCTAGTTCACACTAGAAGACGGTTCGTCTCGAGACGGTCTCAGCGTCTCCCATTTTCTTCGGGAGACACTGAGACCGTCTCAGGTTTCCAACAACAGACAACAAAGTTCGTCGCATAACAAAAATCGCAGTTCATGTTGCCTAGTGTGGACTAGGCTTTAGCCGAAGAACCCCAACAAACTATGTGTATTGAAGATTCCAAAAAGCTTATTTTTATTTTTTTTTTGTTTTGAAAATTTATTGATATCTCAGGAATCAATGCTAGGATTTCGAATTAAACTTTATTGTATTTTATTGATATTCTTTTGATCTTGACATTGAAAAGTGATATTTTTACAATCATTCGTATATAATTCTTGTTTATTGGTTTTAAAGTATTAACATGTCAGCAAATCGTTGTTCCATTAATTTATAATTTTGGTAAACATTTTTCACAAGCCGCATGGTCAGTGCTAGGAGTTTCAGTAGGAAACTTTAGGAGCGTAGGATGTGTAGGAAAAAATCCTCACCCGCAATGCTGGCCAAGCATTTCCCAGGGTTAACCTTTTCCAACTATACTAACAATGCTCCAAAACTTCCTCATGTTTATGGATGGGTCGTAGAGATCACTGCATCTATCTGTAAAGTAAACATTGACTAATACCGTAGGGGAGAGTGGGGATACTTGATCCCTAGACTACCCCAAATGACCCGACTTTTGAAAAAGTTATACGCTGTAGGCTGAAATTGATCCTGGGCCTAGTACAAGATCTCATGCCAAATTTGGACCAGATCGGACCACGGGAAGGGGTCGCTCAACGAGCCTGAAGTTTGTATGGGATTCTGAGACATTTTGTTCGAGAGGAACATTAAAACCAGTTTTTTGTCAATAACTTTTGTCTTCTTCGACCGATTTCTTTCAAAAACGGGTTTTCTTGAAGCCTGAACTATAACAAATATTTCATCAGAAGGTTGCATTCCAATTAAAGTTAAGATAAAAAAGTTATTAAGCTTATAAAATTGGCTAACTTTTTTAAGGGTGACATTCATCACTTTTTTCATGAGGCGACTAATTGTCCGACCAGGACACTCTATGTGAAATGCTTGCCTTTTCGTCAAATAATGACCGATTTTAACCATTGTTGATGCCCTCGATTGCAATTTTTAATGTTTTTCTAATATTTGAGTTTGGATGATATTCACTTGATAGTTCAAAAAGAAGTAAGGGTGGAAAAATTCTTGACAATAAATAAAAATTGCATAACCGCAGGGGTTTAGGAACATTACTGGACGATATGTAGGGGAGAATGAGGATACTTTATCCCTGGGGATACTTGATTCCTTAGCTATATATCGAAACTGGAATGTCTTACAAAGATCAAATGTTCTAGAAAAATATGCCAAAATGAGCAAAATAACAATCCTTGTAGTTTAAAAAATTTTAACTAAATAATTGTTTGAGTAATTGAACTTTGTTTGAAAAATTTCATAAAATGTAACTTGAAGATCTTTTTTCATCACTTTAAAATATTCCTTCCATGGGAAAATTATGAAAAAAATATTTGTCCCAATGTATCAATCGTTCGAGCGTAAAATGAACTTCATAATGCCATATTTTCAAAGCAATGGAAAACTCTCAACTTTTTTCAGAAAAAGTTTTCTAAAATGTTGATTATGGGTACAATCGATCCCCTAGAATTGGGTACAATTGATCCCCCTTCCAAACGGCATATTCTTCTTCTGAATTGATCGTTATGATTGCTGATTACGAAATTACTAATAATTATCCAAAAACTAATATTTATCAAACAATTGTCTGAAGAAAAGAGCAAAAATAATTAATTTTTCTTAATTTAAAAAAACAGCGCCTTTAAGTATGCAATGTTATTAGCGTTGAGGCAAAGTTATGGAATTTTCTTCTTATGTCTGCTATAAATTGTGAAATGAGAATAAACATGACCAAAATAGTCAATTAACATTCTATCTTGGGGTTTTGTTTGATTTTTATACAAGGATTAGGGCTTCCTGAATAAAAGATCAAGTCTCCTTCAATAGGGGATCAAGTCTCCCCTAACTTCAGAAAAATCGCAATTTTTTTACTCCCTTGAAAATGCTTCTAGTTCATCAACGGGTTCAAGTATCGTTCTAATTTTTGGAGCTTAGAAACTTGAAGTTACAAGCTGTCAGAAAATGTCAAAGACGGCGAGTTGCTAAATTTTTCCAAAAAGATATGGTGAAAATAAGAAAAGGGGATCAAGTATCCCCACTCTCCCCTAATGCCAATAAAACAAAAACAGTTCTTCATCAATAACTTTGGTTCCCGCCGGCCGATTTTTTCAATAATAATTTTTCTAAAAGCTTAAATTATGAAAAATATTTCATCCGAAGACTGCATTTCGATAAGAGTTCAGATAAAAAAGTAATTAGGCTTCAAAAATGGGCTAACCTTTTTACGGTGGTATTCATTACATATTATTACCACAGAGAACAGACGTACAAGCTCGAACAAAAAATCTTCATAAAAGTGTGTAAAATTTCAAATGCAGACATCCAAAAAATATGTTGAAAATTGACTTTAAACAGTGGCACCTATTGCGCCGTTCGAAAGTTACAAATCAAATTTTCAAGTGTACAGTTTTCGAAAAGACGTAACCGTATATATAAACTCATAATTAAACTAATGCCGCTGGAAATTTTACACAAGTTTCGTGGGCAAGCTTGTTCGTCTGTTCTCTGTGTTATTACAGCGACCAATGTTATTAGCTTAGCTTAGCTTAGCTTGATTGACTACTCACATCCACCTTTAATCATTGAACCCGAAATGCTTTATTCATAGTTTTAACTAATAGATCATAATTGATCAATTCCGTTCGATCCCTAGTGTATTTTATTCAAGTTTTATTTTATCATTATGACTGTTGTATCAAATCCAATGCATTTAGAATTCCATGATCGCAGGCGTGGCTCAGTAGAACGTGTTCCACATCGCCAATGGTTGCTACTCCGTGATTGACCGAGGCCACCAATTTTGTTCAAAGGTCAAATGCTTTATTAAAATGAAAACATATACATAAACAATCAAGAAAAAAATCTTTTCACTACTATTTTCTGTGGTGGAAACAAACAATTCAATATGAATATACTAAAAAAATCTTGAAAATAAGGGAAAAATTATCCACTAAAAGTTAAAGATGCTCATAAAAAATACTAAAATTGAAGTACTTTGAACGTTGCATTAGTCATAGGCACACTATTTTCCTATTAGAGATATTGATTAATTACACTAGTTTACAAAATTTAAAAAAAATCGTGAACTTGATTAACTGACCAACATTTTTAATGTAAAATTGGGCGCTGAATCCGAAAATGAAATTCAAAAAAATCTCAGTAGAACCGTTTTTGAGTTATGCTCCAATTATGAAATTTCTGAAAAATTAAAAAAGTTCTTGTACTTAGATTAAAATATCTCGGACGGCACAACAGTAATTTGAATTCCCTCTTTTGCATATTGAACGTGAATAAATTTTCTTTCGATCATCTGAACATTGTTTTTGCGTTTGACCAACAGTATTGTTGGTATTAGTGACTTTATGAGAGAAAAAATTATAAAAAACACATTTTTTTAGAGAAAATTTTGTTTAAACGATAGCTTTAGACTCAATGGTAGCATTCAAAAAATCTGATTTTCTTTTGCCCTTAAATGTCAATTCAAAACAAATATTTCAAGTGGTTATTTATCAAAATCGGTTGAAAATTGACGAAGTTATGGCTACTTTATCATAACAGTAATTTTTGTAGTTTTTAATAATTTAACGAACCGCAGTACACTTATAGTAGTATAGGAAGAATGAAACATCATAAATCTCGCTCGCTCCAAGTCAAAATTATTTATTAGCTTACCAGAAGGTCACATGCCAAGTTTTAGGAAGATCTGACCATAGGGGGGGGTTGCTTGAGTCTCAAACGTGAATAAAATTTTGAGGTATTTTGCCCGGAAGGAACGAAAAATACTGGTTTTTCATCAATAACTTTTTTCATCACTAGCTGATTGTTTTTTATTGTTGATTTTCTTAAAGCCTAAAATGAGACAAATATTTCACCCGAAGACTGTAACTCGATTGGATTTGAAACAGAAAAGTTATTGCGGTTCAAAGGCCGCAAATTTTGTCCAACACTCAATGAGTACTTTTTACGCATTGCGTTTTATACGAGAATTTTCGACCAAAATACAATCTTTGAACCGCAATAACTTTTCTGTTTCAAATCCAATCGAGTTACAGTCTTCGGGTGAAATGTTTGTCTCATTTTAGGTTTTATGAAAACTATCGATAAAAAACAATCAGCTAGTGATGAAAATAGTTATTGATGAAAAACCAGTATTTTTCGTTCCTTCCGGGCAAAATACCTCAAAATTTTATTCACGTTTGAGACGCAAGCAACCCCTCCCTATGGTCAGATCTTCCTAAAACTTGGCATGTGACCTTCTGGTAAGCTAATAAATAATTTTGACTTGGAGCGAGCGAGATTTATGATGTTTCATTCTTCCTATACTACTATAAGTGTACTGCGGTTCGTTAAATTATTAAAAACTACAAAAATTACTGTTATGATAAAGTAGCCATAACTTCGTCAATTTTCAACCGATTTTGATAAATAACCACTTGAAATATTTGTTTTGAATTGACATTCAAGGGCAAAAGAAAATCAGATTTTTTGAATGCTACCATTGAGTCTAAAGCTTTCGTTTAAACAAAATTTTCTCTAAAAAAATGTGTTTTTTATAATTTTTTCTCTCATAAAGTCACTAATACCAACAATACTGTTGGTCAAACGCAAAAACAATGTTCAGATGATCGAAAGAAAATTTATTCACCTTCAATATGCAAAAGAGGGAATTCAAATTATTGTTGTGCTGTCCGAGATATTTTAATCTAAGTACAAGAACTATTTTAATTTTTCAGAAATTTCATAATTGGAGCATAACTCAAAAACGGTTCTACTGAGATTTTTTTGAATTTCATTTTCGGATTCAGCGCCCGATTTTACATTAGAAATGACCTTCAGTTTACTGAGTTCAAAAATGCTGTAAACTAGTGTTATCATTCAACAAACACTATTCAAATTGAAATATGTAAAACTTTTCAATCAGCAGAACCACACTGATTATCTCTACCAATTAGAAATGAACAATGAATATATGAACAGAAATACCAAAAAAGAATTGTTATTGTTTCACTGAAATAAATATGTATTGTAAATTTTACAGATGTTTTTTCTAAATTTGTTGATGCGTTTCGAATCTCTGCTAGCAGTAGTAAAGGCCGGTAAAAAAAAGTTTCGAGAACAAGGTTTTTTTAAAAATTATTTCTTCTGGCACAATTTATTTTATTAGAAAAAAAACCCTTATTAACAGCAGCAAATTTGTAATAATAAATAATTAAAATATTTACAACGTACTTTATTTTTATGTACATAGGAATCGTAAACAAGCTTGTAACCGTACCGAAAAAAACTTAGTTTATCAAAAAATAGTTTTGCTTAACTTCATGAATTTTCTGCAAAAAAATCCTGAGTGCTTGCTGCTTTTATATTAGCCTTATGCACAAGTTTTAAGGTAACATGCCGTTGAAATATTTCCGTGGGAATTTCCACCGAAAATATTTAACCTTAACTGGGAAATCACCGTCAAAATTATGAAAACTTCGATTCAATTAAGAAGTATGTAGAAAAAACGCTTGTTAAATCAACAACTTAAAAACTATCTAGAGGAAACAAGTAAACACTTAGCTGAATCTGGATCCTTTCTGTGTCTCGATGTCAAATGATCCAATATCGGTCCGGAGGGTCCAGCACCAGCCCAGATTCGTCACTTGGAAACATTGTTTTCTTCCGGAGTAATTTTACTTTATATATTTCCATTTACTTGAGATTAGTAAAAGGCACTTCACTTTCACGAATAATTACATTTTTTTCTATTTCTCGGGTAAATTAAGAGAAAAAAATTTCTTCGGAAGAAAATTTTCCTGTTATTACAGCGACCAATGTTATTGATGAAAAACTGATATATACCGGGATCATTTGTACCCATATATTAGGGATCAATTGTACCCAAAATCAACATTTTAGAAAACTTTTTCTGAAAAAAGTTGGGAGTTTTCCATCGCTTTGAAAATATTGTATTTTGAAGTTCATTTTACACTCGAAAGATTGATGTATTGGAATAAATATTTTTGTTATAATATTTCCATGTTAGGAACATTTTAAAATGATGAAAAAAGATCTTCAAGTCACATTTTGTGAATTTTTTCAAACAAAGTTCAATAACCAAAAAACTTATTTTGTTAAAATTTTTTGAGCTTCAACCATTGCTGTTTTGTTCCATTTGGCACATTTTTCTAGAACATTTGATCTTTGTACGACATTCCAGTTTGGAGATATAGCTAAGGAATCAAGTATCCCCAGGGATCAAGTATCCTCATTCTCCCCTTTTTGTTTTCTTCCTTCGTTCAGTGTTCCACCCAGGGGACTGAGATAAACGGAGAATCATCGTCATTGATCAAACAAATTTGGCAGCCAATGACTGAATTTGTTATAATTTGTGGCAATTTGTTAGAGAGAATTAGAAGGTTTAAGTTAAAATGAGAGAAACCGGTGCTTAGAGAGGGTGAAAATGTGCTAATTGTTGCAAATTGTTGCAATTTGTTAAGCAGTTGTTGAATTTTGATCATTACCATTCCAAATGTAAAGAATTCTCTCTCCACTGCAATCCCTCGGTTCCACCGTACCCGATAAAAACAAACACAAATCGTCGCATGTGTATTGCTACCTCACTCACTCACACGGTCTCTCGCAACACTGACAAAATTTTCGGGGCAACACCGCCCGATGGCAGTGCAACACAAGGTCGAAACCAATGCAACACTGTCCGAATAAACAAACAGTTTGACTGCACCTAGTGGTGCACCAGTGCAACTTGGCATAAACAAATACGGTATAACATTCCTTCCCCCTTCCCCACACAGTCCGCAGGGTTCGGCCAGAGCACCATCAACATTCTGTGGGGGCTGGTTTTCCATTTTAAGAGATTTTATAATCTAAGGCAACGAAATGGAGGACCTAGCTTCTATTGGAATTATAAGTCAGGAAATGTACAACAATCTCGAAATAGAAGATGTTGCAAGTCCGATCGGCTGTAATTTCATAAAACGGAGAGTTGTTGCGTAGCGCCAACCGAAGTTTTAGGCGATGTAGTGATCCAGCCTTTTTCCATCTTACCTCCCGTTTTTATTAGAATTCCAAATCACAATGTTCACAACACCACAAATAATCACAAATTAACACTTCACATCTTTGCAACGTCCGTTCGTCACAACAATCGTTTTCAGAATGACTCACAGTTGATTTTCTGTGTTTTTTTTTGTAACACGATCAATTTCAATTAGGTACTGTATGTATAATTCTAAACACTTATATCATTTCCTACATTATCCCTTTACTCTACTCTTGGGCTAAGTAATAAAATTTTACCCAATATTATTTTTTAAACGAACTTTAAAATCATAGATTTTAAAACTGTGTGTGTGTGATCAGTTTAGATTTTATGTTTACTTCATAAATCTGGAAAACAACAATTTGCTACCATAATATGAGTTATTTTTATTACTTCTTCAAATATAGCGTAAACTTCGCCTGCTACATCACATGATTTCTTTTTTATTTCCATTATGACTCACAGAAAACAAACATTTCACAATAAATTTGTGCTCCTGCGAATGCGAAAACTATGATCTACTATAGAAGCAAATGAACGACTACTTTTCATGTTATACTTTGCCACACCCATCCCGCATAGCAAAGACCACGGTTAAACAATAACCGTACATTGTTATTCAATTTAACAACAAATTTCAATGTAAAATCATATTATTTGTTTACAACTTTGTTTGGGCTTGTGATATAGCTCAGTTGGCAAGTCTGTTGTCTCCTGAGCCGATGTCCGCGAGTTCGAGCCCAAGAGCAAACATCGAACACAGTTGTACCGGATGAGTTTTTCAATAACGATCCGCCAACTGCACCGTTGATAAAGTCGCGAATGCCATAAAGATGGTAAAACGACTATAATCGAAACAAAAAAAAAATGTTTACAACTTTATATTATGATGATACCAATGTTCCGAAAATCAATCATTTTCGATCAGCCATGTGTTACTGCATTCAGAGCCAAAAAATCGAAGCAGTCAATTTTTCCTTCTTCAACCAAATTATACAAACAATCATGCATGACAACGACGCTTCTGTATTTGAAACATTCCCGCAAAACATGATGTGGTAAAGAAGGACGCAGACTATCAGCAACGAACGTCTCGATGGTGATTGCCTTCCTTGATGGTTTTCAACCTTCTAGGATCACAACTGATATGTATCAGCTCTGAGCGATGCGTAAAGGTCACAATATGATTTTAATTTTTTCGCTTTGGGTAGAAGAACAAAATCATTACTAAGTAATCGTAATGAACTGTCCAGTATGTGCTACGGATTTTTTCAACATGTGGTCCTGGTATTCCTTCAGATTTCCCTTCTGGGACATTCATGATCGTCTATCAACACCGAAGACTATCAACAATGATGCGAGTATAGGCGTTATTGAATGATTGTGGGAACGACGTTCAAAAGTTATCATCAAGTATGTCGATCACCGTTGATTAGCCACGTGACAAATAGCAACGGAAGCCCCCGATGAGGCATGGTATATTTTTATGTATCTAGTTAGTGTTGATGTTCGACAAATATTCAACGGATACGTTTACCATGTGCGTATCACAGCACTCGGAGGTGAACACCCAAAATTCAGCCTCTGTGCCAATGGCGTGTAGTCAATTACATAGCATCATTGAAACAAGAAGATAACGCGACCGGTGCTGATTCGATTTGCTCCCACTGGCATTAATCTCCCAAGTTAACCGAATTGCGTATGTCTTAAAGAAACAAAATAAAAACGATTGCACGATTGTATCCCATTTACCCGAAAACCATTGCCCAGAATGAATTTTTCCCAGAATGACAAATACCCGAAATCAAACCCCAGAATGAACCATTTCCCAGAAAAAAATTCCCCAGAATGCACCATTTACCAGAAATTTTTTTCCCAGAATGGCCCATTTCCCAGAATTTTTCTCCCCAGAATGGAACATTTCCCAGAATAGCACAAATCCCAGATTTTTTTCCCCTAATATTTTTATTTGTTTTTTTTTCTAATGAATTTTTGAATATTTCATATGATTCGAAATTATTTTTTTCAAAATGATTTTTTAAATGAAACTACGACTTTGAAATTTTCCAACTAAATTTATTTTAGAACCAATATGGTTTGGGTACTTTAATTGAATCAATGCTTACCATGGTCCTTTAAAAAACCGTTTTGGTATCCGACCCTCACGCTGCGCGTTCGAACTTGAAAGACGTTTTGTCCTTCACGCTGTCGCGTGGCGGACGGGGCTAAGGGATCACCCCTAGCTTTCACGCAGACCTAGGAAGCCCCTGCAGACCTAGACCAATGTCTTAGGGCCGCCGCTTCCGACGGCGGGTCGGCGGCCTTCTCCGATTTGGGAGCTTCGGCGGCTTTGTGCCGCCTCAGCCCCTTCATCCTCGTTGGTTGCGGCTTTGCCGCAAAAGAATAAAGTTATGAAACCCTATTTTTTTGTATCAATTCCTTTTTTTTAAAATAATTTCTAGTAAGGATAAATGTTTTCAATTTTCTGGGAAATGGTTTTTCTGGCGAAAAAATTTCTGGTACATGGTTCATTCTGGTGAAAAAATTTCTGGGAAATGGTACATTCTGGCGAAAATTTTTCTGGGGAATGGTTCGTCTGGGGAAAAAAATTCTGGGGAATGGTTCTTTCTGGCGATTGGAATTCTGGGGATTTTTCATTCTGGGCAATGGTTTTCGGGTAAATGGAGTACAACCCGTTTGCACGTCCCTCCCTATTGCATCACAAGACGAAGAAGGATGAAAATAAATACCGGCCAACACCAGGCAGCCGGCGAACCGAGCACTGTGCGTGTGAATGTAGCAAAAGCAACGACAAAAATATCCTTCTAATTCAATCCACCGGCACCGGCAAACCACGGCTCATTCAATGGGTTTCCCGTTTCCTTCACTCCCGTTCCCTTTCCCGTTTCCATCACAAAACAAAGGAATACCTTGAAAGGAGGTCAAACGCCGGGAAGCCTCCGTCGTGCGTTTTTTTGTGATTGATCGGTGGAAGAAACCCTATGACAAACAGCCCTCGTCCTGCATGAAGCTAAAATAGTACACTGGTTAAGATGTCGGACTGGTAAGACGATTTGAATGATGGTTTGAGTTCGAATCTCCCCACGGCGCTGTGGTTATTATTTTTATTTTCTTCTTTTTGGGATGGATTATCCAATAGGAACGAAATCCCATAAAATTTTTCTCTTGTTTCGCTTGAATGTAGTAGTCATGCATAATTTTGGTTGGAAGCCGAGTCCTTATGCCAGTTACGGTTTTTCAAACATACCGTCTTCGGCACAGTGCACATTTCAGAGCATTTTCGGCACAGAGATTTGCTAAAAAGGCATTGGATTTCTGTTACCTCTTCTATGGGTGTAAGTATTCTTGCTTGAAACGAATCCTGATTGCTTTTCTTGAGCGATTTTCCGAACATTGGATTATACCACAATGTTTAGAGTAACCATGAAATGTAACATATGTAACTTATCGAAAATCCTTTCTATACGCTCAGTGCTGCTCGCTTCTGAGATGGGATTTTTCATTCGTTTTCGTATAGGTAGAAAATGCTTGAAAAATAACCGTTTTCAGAAAAAGGAAACGCGATTATTTATTTTGAGAGTTAGAAAAAACATTTCCGCAATAAATTGTGTTATTTTTTCAAATTCAAATTTTATGACATTTCTTTATTTTTATCACTTTTAATCAATATTACAAATTTTTAAGCAATAAAATTATCCTAGCCATTTATTTTGATGATTACCTTTGGGCTAACTGGAACAGCTGGGGACGATAATGAGTGCGCCGATCAAAAAACCTTCTTAATCCAGTTGAATACGGACTGTAACTTTCTCGACCTAGCATCCTGCTCCCGATAAGATCCCGGTGGTACATCCTGCTTCCCGGACTAACTTGATACTCGGAACGTCTCTGAAGAGAATACTGTAGAGATCCAAACTTGAAATCAGGAAACTCAGCACCAGCTAGTTGCACTTGGTCCGGAATTTGGATTCGGAACTTGATTTTATGGGGGAACCTTAAAAGGTAGAACCGAGGAATAAAACTTAGAGGTTATCTTAAATCAACTAGAGGCAAATCAACTAACATAATATTAAAAAACAAAACTCACCTCTTACGACTTGAACACGATTCCTTCGAAATAAGGCCATCCGGGTCTACCTTGCCCGGGAGATACTTCCTTGGCAGATAATCTTTCTTAACCATTCCGAGGTGTTGACGCTTACAAAAACAATGGCGGACCAATCACTAAAGAAAGATGCTTAAATATTTAACCGTTTTTTTTTTGGTTTTTCGCTAGAACTTTGAAAATGGTTGAAATTCAACAGTTCACTTTGGTTAAAAAATAACAATAACAGTTGTTTTTAGGAAAAAACCATAAAGCGGTTGGAAAAAAAACTCGAAAATGGTTATAATAAAATGAGCGTGCACTTTGGTTACCAATGGCTGATGCATGAATCTTGTCGTTCATAGAGTAGTTTTTGACATTTCTTACGCACACTTGCTGAGCGTGTACAGATGAGGCGGGACAATTAACCTCAAAAACTCTCGGTACAAAAATCGGGCAGCCGGTCAACACACATGGTCGTTTTTGAGGTTGATTGTCCCAAAACTGAAAAGTGTTGGTGAAACAACCAGCACAATATCACGAACACTATCAGCGGCAAATAGGACTATAGAGAAGAATGATTGTTCGCAGCAAAGCTTTCTTCATTATCTTGAAGTTACATTATCTTTGATTTCGCGAGGCATCAGCAGGGATGTCAATTGAATTCATTGTGTTTCATTGCCAAAAGACATGCCGTTAACTGGGGGAACTTTGATTACCGGGGTAACTTTGATCAACATGAAATTTTTGCAGATAATCACCATCAACTAAGTCTGAAGTAAAAATATCTGAAAACTGTTTTCTATGTTTGAAAGCCTATAAATTGAGTTTAAAATAGGCTAAATTTGGTTTGTTGTTGGAGATATTCTATCTTCTTCTAATATATAAAGATGAGTTGTACTATATATGTTTGTTTGTATGCACCTTATACAAATCTACACCGCTTAACCGATCAGCCTGAAATTTGGTCCAGTTATGTGTTTGGACCATGGTAAGGTTTTAGTAATAGTTTTGAGCCCCTCCCTCCTAAGAAAAGGGACCCTCCCATACAACTTTCGTTTTTTCTCCCACGAACCAAAAATCATGGCACCCATTTTTCAAAAGCAGTTTTTCCTTCTGGCGGGGTTGTTTTCACCATCACCATGGGCCGGGCGTTAGAAGCAACCATCCAGAATTCAGAGTTCACGTGTACTAGGAAGCAATTTAAAGCCTGCTTCTATTTAAAATTTGAAAGCAGAAATTTTGGCGCGCTTTTCTTCTACACTGCAAAAATTCGACAAATTAGGGGTATGTGTCTGCCTATATAGATTTTTGCAATTTGTCTGCCAATTAAAAAATATGTGCCACACATAGATTTCAGGAAATATTTCAGTGGTATATGTATGACATGAACATTATAAAATTTCACACATAGGTTTTAAATGTGTGAAATATTCGATTGGAGTTAGTTTTTGAGTCTACATTCTGGCGATTAAAACTGCGAAGACGATTGTTTTCTAAATTCGTGCTTTATGTTGATATAATTTATTTCTCAAAATGTTAACATGATTTTTCTAATTCAACAACTGCTGTCCATCATCGGTGGGTCATTGTCTGAGCTGTCCGTTTCAAGCTTTTTTTTCTCGATCCAATTCGAAGGTTTGATAATTTTGATCTGAAAGCAGATGATTTCAATAGAAATAGAATCAATCAAATCAATTGAATTAATAACTGACCTTTGCAAGCGATTATCATTCATTTCTTAGTGAACCGTCCTACCTTGTTATCATCGTTGAAAGGCCGACCGGTACTCCCGCAGACGGTAGAATTTTTGAAGTGTATGAAGCAAAAACAAAGATTGCACGCTCCTTCGACAGCTCAAGTTTTTTCCCAATTGCAGCCATTTTGAATTCGTGAAATCTTTCAAAATTGAAAATTATTAATGTTATGTGTCAATTAATAAAACCTATTTGTATCATATAGCCAATCAATTCAAAGAGCGTATGTGTGGTGAAACATAAAATCAAAGTGTCGTTTTTTTGCAGTGTACTGTTTGTAGTACGGGGCAAAAGCACGAGGTTCTCGCATGAAATAATGAGCCTACATTTGAGATTAAAAAATACTACTCGCCTATAAGGAATATGTACATTTATCAAAACAGTGGTTTTAAAAGTGGGCCCTACCGTCCCTGGAGAACGTTTAAAATCTTCAATAATATGCAGTGTGTAAAATATGGATGCAATGATTCATATTCATAATGAATAGACTTCTTCAGATGAACTATTATCTGGACTTTGCGCTGAAAAGTAAAGAACGGATTTTCATATATTCCAATTTTTAAGAATCAACCATTTTTTTTAAATTTCTCATAGTTATAAAATGAAGGCTGCTATTTCATCGCTTTGATAAACGTCGAGGAATTTAAACGGGGGATTGGAAAATTGAACGTGCATTATTAAAAAATATCTTAAAACCAAATCCAACGTTGAATCTTTTAAGTAATTAAACCTGAGGTTTTTAGTTTTATAAAATTCAATGTTATTGGCCAATTTTTTTTAAGTTATTGTTGGTCATCAATGTGTTCAAACCAATTTTAAGGAAACTAAAACCGTTAAATTCAAACAAATGATTTCTTTTTTTTACATTTAACACACTTTGCCATAATAAATTTGATAACTGTGTCCTAGAAAAATGTCAATAAAACTCCAATAACACATTTTTCATAATATTATAAACTAATGAAGTATTTTGTATAACTTCAAAAACTATTTGTGGAACTTTCAACATCTAAGAAAAACTCATCATGGAAAATATGAAATTAAACAGCAAACAATTGAAAACATGCTTAGTGAGTCTTAAATAAGGTTTCAACGTAAGTCTTTTTAGAAATTTCTAACTAAATAATACATCTTCGAAGTGGGATAATCTTCAAAATCGGTTATTCGCATATGTTTACAAGCTTAAAATACAAGCTTAGAATACTGAAATACCTGAGAAAGATGAAAAACATTGTTTTTATGATAATTAAAAAATGAGACCTTCCGAACCAAAAAAATATATAAGTGCAATAATGATCGATTTTGAGTTAATAATACTGAACGATTTTTCGTATTACAAACTTATTTTGGTGTTTTTTTTTATAAATAAAGAAATTTATTTACATACTTTTAAGTTCGTAAATAAAATGAAAATTGTGTTAACCACATAATGCCAAGTTGAAGGTTCAGTTATTTGCTCGACAGGTAGGTACGGGCAAGACCCGTTGTATCAGCGATGCATATCAACGACGATGAGTGATGAGGATAAACAGCATTCATGAGCGGCCGTGTGGAGAGATGTCATTTATATTCGCTCTCCGTTTATTACGTTGGGCGCCTCCCACACATTCACCCTCCTCTCTGAAGTAATGAAGATACAACAAAAAATAGCTCAAAATATTTTTTTTTATTTTCTAACTACATCCAGCCCGTAGTGTCCTGCTTTAACTTTTGATATTATCTCTTTTACAATAATATCAATAATAAGCCTATTACTAGCCTTTAGGTTCTTTGCTCAATCGTATTATTTAAACACTAAAACAGCAGGTAAATTCGCCTAAACTGGCTTACAGTGCTTAGAGAGAGCAGAGATGTTCTAAAGCAGTTCTCGAAGGCATTTTGACAATTCGTTAGTGCTCATGGTTTTTGGAAAAGTCGAGCTTAGGCTTATGAATTCTCGCGGGTGCATAGCGAAACTGAATTTCCTTAGGTGCAACAAGTCTACCTCACATTTAGCGCAGCCCAGCTAACTTGCTGTTAACGTGACGCAGCATCGTTTACCGCATGTAGCACATTACAATTTCCTACAGGTATGCGCACGGCTCAATAAGCTTTTTTGGCGCAAAACATTAAATTTGCCGAAGGCGTAACACAGTTAGTTCGCAGGTCTCTCATATAGCGTAAAGCGCAAAAGACAGGTTGTACCAGGCGCTGTACGGTTTTAGCCTCTTATAAAGAACTGCTAATCTACTTGCAGGCGCAGTGTTTCAAGTACGATTTGAGAAGAGCACATGTTTAGTTTACGCAAGCTTTCAATAGGTTCATCATAGTCTGTTCACAGGCGTAACATTCGAAATTCGCAGTAGGCGCAGCTTAGATAATCGCAGATGCAACCAGCAGCTAATGCTCACATCGATGGCAGCAAAGCTCACATCCGGCACTTCGCATGCGCAGTAAACATGCTCGCATCGGAGGCAGCATTCAAGCTTGCATCAAGCGCAGCACTTCGACTCGCAGCGGGCGCAGCATTCAAGATTGCATCAAGCGCAGCATTTCAGCTTACATCGGGCGCAGCACTTCGGCTCGCAGCGGGCGCAGCATTTAAGCTCTCATCAAGCGCAGCACTTTGGCTCGCAACAGGCGCAGCATTCAAGCTCGCATCAAGCGCAGCATCCCAGCTCGTATCAGGCGCAGCACTTCGGCTCGCATCAAGCGCAGCATCCCAGCTCGCATCAAGCGCAGCATTTCAGCTCGCATCAGGCGCAGTATTCGAGCTCGCATCAAGCGCAGCATTTTGAGCTCCCAACAGGCGCAGCACTTCAGCTTGCATCAAGCACAGCATTTCAGCTCGCATCAGGCGCAGCATTCGAGCTCGCATCAAGCTCAGCACTTTGGCTCGCAACTGGCGCAGCACTTTAGCTCGCATCAAACGCAGCATTTCAGCTCGCATCAGGCGCAGCATCCCAGCTCGCATCAGGCGCAGCATTTCAGCTCGCATCAAGTGCAACACTAAATCACGCATCAGCGCAGCATTCAAAATCGCATGATGATGCACATTAAACAATTTTATAGTACGTAGGGTTACAATTCATAACGCTCTCTTCGTTTGTCACTTTCAAATTATGTCCAATTCACTTTTCAAGAGATCAATTCATTGAATATAATTCTAAAAATTTTCTCTAAATATATCAATTATTTTAAATATCTCAGTTTGGCCAAAAATTGGCTCCTAGAAGGATCGCCAAATGTGTTAACCACATAATGCCAAGTTGAAGGTTCAGTTATTTGCTCGACAGGTAGGTACGGGCAAGACCCGTTGTATCAGCGATGCATATCAACGACGATGAGTGATGAGGATAAACAGCATTCATGAGCGGCCGTGTGGAGAGATGTCATTTATATTCGCTCTCCGTTTATTACGTTGGGCGCCTCCCACACAAAAATCATCAAAAATATATGGAAAATTGCCAAATACAAGAACTTATAAGCATGATTTCACGAAATTAGCTAATATGCATCTATAACCCTTTGCCTGCAAGGACATGAAATATAAAGCCGAATCTACTCAACCTAAGAAATGGTATTTCTCAATTACCTGAATAAGCATTGAAGAGATTTATTTATAAATTTGTTAAAACAAACCTCATAACTATTTTTTTTAATACCAATAAAAAAATTTCAAATACATACTAACAAAACTTACATGGCCAAACATGGGCCAAATTTGGTAAAAAGATGAAAACAAAGCTTGGAAAATTTAGAAAAGTCAAACGACTAATTTTGATTCATATTTTGTGTGAACCCGAGCAAGGCCGGGTAAAATCAGCTAGTTTTAAATAACTAAAAATGTAGTTTTAAAGTTTTAAAATAGTAGTTTTTGCGAAGACCCACAAACACCTCTCCTGATAAAATGATGGCATTGAGAAGCAAATGGGTTGTTTTATATAAAAGTTTAACTTTTTTTTGTATAGGTATAGTTTTAGAGTAATTATTGTGGTCATACTATGATAATTTTTGGATATTAAAAAAACGAACATTTTCTATTAGAAAGCCTGTATAGAACAAATGACTAAAAAATCAAATGGTTAAGTTTGAATAAAAAAAGAACAAAGGAACAGTAGGAGGACTTAAGGAATTGCATGAAGGTAAAATTTCATTTGTTTCCGAGCCCAAAAATATTGAGAAATGTTTATAATGTTTGCTCCTAAATGTATGCAGCAATATTATCCATCTTTTAAGTATATTATATTTGTTTTTGAAAAAAAAAAAACGTTGAAAAATTCAATTGATTCTTAAAAAAATCACTTTTATCGATGCATTTTGTGCTAATTGGCATCAAAACAAAAAAAAAAGAATTTATAAATTGCCACCAAAACTATTTTCAGGCTCGGTTCCACAGACGAAACAAAAATGTTTTTGTTTTTTCAGTAGGGGAGAGTGGAGTATCGTGGGCCATGGGGAAACGTGGGCCACTTTTAATATCTAAGATGTGTGTTGAGATAAAAATCTCAAACCAACTGTCATCGTCGTCACTTTGCGTGAGCATATATTTTTATATGTTGTTGACTTAAATACGCGTCATATACTTCTTTTATTTATGAACCTAAAAAACTTAGAAAAATTTACTTACATAATTGAAAAAACATCCACTAATTTCATCGATGGGGAACCTAAAGTGCATAACAAAAATATGCTCATACACTTATGATCTTAGTTTTTTCATGATCTTTCACCTGGAAAAGAAATTTTTGATGAAACATCAATAAGTCACACAAACGCAACTAATTTGCAAATCATAGCTTGTGGGGAATCGTGCGCCACACATCTTGAACCACCTATATTTTTATGTTTTTATACACATTCAGAACTTAAAATACGTTTTTCCTATCTGTAAAGTTCTCTTAAGCCAAATGAAGAATTATGGAATATATTTTGTCCATCTTATATAAGAAATTTTGCCAAAACGTTCGCTAGCCAGGTTTTGGAATCTATTCGATCATACACAGCTCTCTTTTTTATTTCATCATCTGAAATTGCTTTAAAATAACGAAATGAATTAGGAAATCACAGTTTTGGGTCAACTCATAAACTTTGTATGTTATTTGGTTAATTTGGATTTGGTGGCCCATGATTCCGCACCATTTTTCAAAATCAAAAAAAAATTCTTTTTTTCAAACAGTCAGAATTGGGGGAAAATAACTTATTTAAAATAAAAAATAAAATGTAGAAGGAAAATGTAGAAAATTATACCATTTTTTATTTTCACTTTATCTTTTATAATAAAGAAGTTACGGAGCAACGAAAAAAAGTGGGCCGTGATTCCCCACTCTCCCATACTAAATATTCAATTTTCCCTTATAAACCTAAAAGTTCAAATTTACTGACGTAAACGTAACTTCAAACTTTTGCAAATAATAATGGATGAGTTTTGTACAAAAACGAAGACCCCAGGGTTTGAGAAATTAAAAAATGACCCCAAATCGACTCAGTGCACCTGGGTTATTTTGAAAAGCGTGAAGTGACACGCAGGTGCATCTCAGGAACGACTAGACAGATTTCTAAAAAGTGATACATTTTAGAAAGCTCTCGCCAAGACCTTGATGATCACAAAGTTTGGTTGTTTTTCGTGACGTGACGTTGCAAAAAAACGTGTACCAGTACGCCGGTAACTCTATAGCAACTTGTCCGTGTTAAAAAAAATGTTTATGCTTTATTAGGCAACTTTTTTGTACATTCAGTAAACTACTGAACTGTCGTTGGAAGCATAATTGTCCCATGTTACATTCTGAAATTTCCTACTTTTTGGTGTCTAGAGGACTGATTTCAAAATTTTTGTTTGCCGTTTTTTTATATAACATGTTTTTACTAAATAAAATAAAAATAATCATTGCTACAAGCCGGTAGACACCAAAATACCTCACATATCAAAATGTAACATGTGACAATTATGCTTCCAGCGGCAGTGAACTGAATTTAAGAATTTAAATTGGATCAATTTTACCTTCTGGAGGTGAGTATGAAGTTTATTTACGAAAATGTTCAGTTTTTGAAGGAACTTACCATTTTTTGACAATCAGTTCAAAGGTTATACGAATCATTTAATGTAAAACTATTCGATTTCGAACGCGTTTGTTCATCATAAAAAAAACTCATAGTTTTCGCGGAGAAGTTATTTGAAAATTTACGACTCTCAGGACCCAAGTGCGTGGAATGTGTCATAAATAAGATAAAAAATGATAGATACATTTTTTTTATGATTTTTTGCCGTTTAATTTAATCATTGATTCTTACAGATATTATCAACGAATACGATACTAATTGGAGCAGCCATAATTATTGTGAATATCTTACGTATACTCCGCTATTTCATGCCTTGATTGGTGTGATATGGTTTGCCATATTTATTATGCACGGACCAGGTGGGGAAGGAATCGGCAGGTATAGTTGTAGATTTACTAGTAGCATTTCTTTTCCAGAACTTTAACCATTATTCCTCGTCTTTAACAGCATCATCGATCGCCCCTGGAGAATTGTACTTCCTTCTTTGGTATTTTTCGTTTCATGCTCAATTTCTGCTACAGTTTGCGCGTGTCTCACCAAAAGGGGGTTGAGCTCATTTTGTCAGCAGTTTGAGAAAGTTAACCTTCATGAAAAATACAGCTGTGCAAGAATGATATCGAAGTACTCATTGCATCAACCCAACGATCTGGTGCTACCGGACAAAAACTACTACCTAGTTTTGTATTTCCCGTGGATTTGGGTGGCATTTTATTATGTTGGAGTTATGATTCTTCTTTTACGTATTGTTATGGTCGTAGATTTTCATCTCGTAAGAGTAATTATTTCAAGTGTTGACCGAGGTAAAAAGATTAAATTTAAAATTTAGTGCAAAATTTGACAAATGAACACTTATATTTTACCATTCTTTCCAGATGAATCGGAGAACGAAAATCAAAGCCTAGAGGTCAGTGATGATATCGACGAACCTAATGTCATCGATACAGTAGATGAAAAACCAATAATAACAGTATTTTAGATATTTTAACAAAAAAAAAAAAACATTGTATAGATAAAGCAGTGGTTTTCAAACTTTTTTCTCTCACCGCCTACTTTTGTCAAATTTTCAAGCTCAACGCCCCCTCAGCAAATCCTAAATAATCTTTTAAAAAAATGCTAATTAGAACCATTGAAAAACTATAATGTATGTATGTACAGTACCGTTCATAATTGTATAGAAATTGGAAGCACGCGCACTATCACTTCGACTTTGAACTTCCATAACTTTTTACTCTGATGATATTTTTTTATCAAATTTTTTGCGTTAGATTGATCAACTATCACATTATTATATCACCAATAATCTCAAGTCATAAGACAATAATGGCAAGTAAACCAGTATTTCAATTTGAAAACTAAATTGAATAACGCTTAAATTTATCTTTCAGATCCAGCCTGGTATCGCCTGCTTGTTCTCGCTGGGAGAAATGACTTAAGGAATTGTTCTCCCCGAAATCAATATTTTTCAATCATGTTCGAGCATAAATAAATAAATCATTTAAATTGGAAAACTTGTTGTTTTATTACTAAATTATTGAAAATAATTAAAAATTTCACCTCCCGCTTACCTAAATTGAACTATTGTACTTTTTTCACACATTTTCCCGTTTTGAACGCTTTTTGCATAATTGTGAAACGCACACATTTCGTTTCCTTACAGGGTGTTTTCCATTAATGTGCAGCAGTACCTTCACACATTTAATGTGTTGGTCTACTCGCTAATTTTGAAATACTCAGAGCCCGCCTCAATTTTACTCAGACAAAATCAGGATTTTTCAGGACACCACTAAATTGGTGAAAATAACATGCAGTTCTGATCAGTGCTGCAAATTTTCTGAAAGCACGAATGATATTGACTGTGATTTTCTATCAGTGCAAAAAGCTTGAACTGAAATGAATGGAATAGAAAAGTCAATGAATATAAAAGCTTCTGATCGGCTCGGTCATCTTCGTGCTTACGGCAAGCTTTGCGAGTATGTCTATCAGTCAGTAGAAAGCTTACTCGTAAACCCGAACTAACTTGTTTCGCTCGACTGCTACGAAAGCGTCTTTCGCTTAGGCGTTTCTGTCACTCAATGCATTCGATCAGTGAATGCAGCTTTAGCATTCAGTCAGTGTCAGCTAAAGTTGCTGATAATTTCAGTCGGCATTTATTTGTGCCATTTTCGACAATTGTGAATTGGGATTCGAAAAGAAAACACGATTGGAAATTCGCTAAGACTATACGATTATTCAGAGGGGACGGGAAGATAGATGAATATAAATTTCTTGATGACGACATGGCAAATATCTGACAAATATGACAAAAATTTGACAATTGTGGTCAAAAAATGACAAAACTATTACAAAATGAAATAAATATAGTGAAAAAACGACAAAACTATGACAATATTTAGTATGAACAAAATATGACAAAAATATGGAATAAATATGACAAAAAAATGAACTATGTAATGACAAAAAATAACAAAAAAATTACAAAAATCTGACAGATGAGATAAAAAATTTCAGATGTGATAAAAATATGACAAAAAATATGAAAAATATAGCGAAGTTTTGACAATACAATAACAAAACATGACAAAAAAATGATGACAAAAATCTGATAAATATGTCAAAAATATGTCAAAATTAAGACAGAAATATGACATTTATTTAACAATAAAATGACAAAAATTCGACAAACCTTAGTCGAAAATATAACGAATGTGTTAAAAATAAGACAAAATTATGACATAAATCTGATAAATATGACAAAATCATTGCACAAAATTAACAATGAAATGAAAATCTTTACTTTATCATAATTTTACATAGTTTGAGGACATTTTTGTCCCTTAAATTTAAATTTTTTTTGTTATTTTAATCATAAATTTGTCATATTTGTCTTATTTATGTCATAAATTTGTATTATTGTTATCACAATTTTATGTCATGATATTGTCATTTTATTGTTTCGTTATATTTTTACCACGCTTGTCTTATTTTTGATTTTTTGCCAATATTTCGTCATATTTTTGTTATAGTTGTTACATTTTTGTCAGTTGATGTTCGAAATAAGTGAAAGTAAATTTGTTGGATTGTACTGCGGGAACTTTCTTTTCAAAATAGGTCCGAAGTATGAGCCTAAAATTAGTGATTGTTGGTGCAATTACGAGACCTTAATATAATCTTAGTTTCTAAAGTGTGGTTTCACCAAAAAGTATGTGTAAAGTGTGTTTTTGAAGAAAATTAGTTACTCAGAAAAAATGGTGCTACGCCCTCAGAACAAGAGTGCGTTTGTAGAAACGGGCTATTGCATTCTGCTCCACATACCTGATCCGGATATTAAGATAAGTGGGATTATTTATTAGTTTTTACTTGTAATATATTTTAATTTAAAATCAAATACAATAGAAAAATTAGAAAAATAAAATTAAAAGTCAGCTCTTACTAAAATTTTGACAGCTTAGCACTTCGAAGACTGGAAATATTTCCTTGAAATATTTCATGGAATCTTTATATTGTACAAACCCGGATCGGAGTGCATCTGACAATCGGACCGATTACTGTCATAAGAAAGCTTGTCAGTTAAAAAACGTCCAATTTTCGTCCGATTTTCCGGACCATTTTCCTGCTGCTCAAAGCAGCGTCGAAAACAAGACCTGACAGTTCAAATCGGTCCAGATTTTGTTTGAATTCGGTCAGTTTTTCTTGACCGAATTGACGCGACGCGTCGTCTAGTTTCGAAACGTCACCACGGTTCCAATCATAGCAATCATGTTTTTTTATATGTCATAATTTTTTTACTGGTACCATTCTCGACGTAAAGCGAATTTTCTTACAAAAACTTTCTCAGGTAAGTTTTTTGATTAAATTTGTTTAATGTATAAATAAGAACAAAAAAATTTTTTTCCAGGCAATCAAACCAGTGGGGACACCTCACAAGGCCAGCAGAACATGGGTTACCTAAATCCAAAGGTGTCCGTCATCCGAAAGTTCTGCTGGATAATCACATGTCTAATTTGATGTTTCGTGATATGTATTTCTATGTTTATAAATGTTAGGTATGTGTTATGTAGATGGTCAATAAAATACATGGAAAATTCAAATAGTTTATAAATTTACAATGGCAGTAAAATTAAATTTGGATTTAGAAAACGAACCTCTGGGATCTGACCGAATTTGGTCTGAAAATCCGGGCCGAATTCGGTCTAGAAATCCGGACAGAAATCGGTCTGATATCCGGACGGAATTCGGACCAGTTGTTTTGACAGTTCGTTTTTGGCAACGCGTCGCGTCGTCAGGAAACTTGTGTCACCAGAGCACTGAATCCGTCCGAATTCGGTTGGATTTCTAGTTCGATTTCGGACCGATTCACGGGTTGAACGGACCGAAATCCAATCGATTTTGGTTCGGTTTTCCGATTATTTATTAGTTTTTACTTGTAATATATTTTAATTTAAAATCAAATAGAATAGAAAAATTAGAAAAATAAAATTAAAAGTCAGCTCTTACTAAAATTTTGACAGCTTAGCACTTCGAAGACTGGAAATATTTCCTTGAAATATTTCATGGAATCTTTATATTGTACAAAGTTATTGCTGATCCACTCTTTTTTTCTATTTCTGCGATAGCTGATTTGGGCTCCCGTAGGGTACCACTGTAAAAAAAATTACAGTATTCAAGAAAAAAAATGAGCATTGTTCTACATAAGGATTATTTATCGACTGAAATTAAATCGGATGAACAAGCGGAAAACATTTAAAGATGATTTAATAAAAAGTTGTCAAACAAACATGTATACCAAATATTATTATCGGATTATCTATTGTTTATAAAACAAAAAATTGTGTTTGCCTTGAGCTTGGTCAATCAGCGGTCGAAATCACGGAAAAATGAATAATAAAAAAAACTGTTTGCGATGGGGTCAATCAGCGGACAAATTCACGAAAAAAAAGAAAACGCTGTAGTTGTTTAAATAAGTTTAGAGTTCGACGACACGGTAGCGATCATTCATTGAATGTTGGATTTCGTGCTATGTTTTGCAGTCGGAGTTATCCGTATAAAGTTTAACTGAAAAGCGGTTAGCGTGTAGAAAACCGACAGATTTTATACTGATTTGACAGATCGCACAAGTTTCGCAGTTATGAGTGCGCAGTCCAATTTTTTGCGATGCGAATGGTATTATTTCCTATAATAGATCATTATCCGTACACAACTCCTTTTTTTAACTTCTCATATACGATTTGTTACATTTTAACGACAACATAATTGAATTCGACCAGCATATAAAGTATCAAAGACGCATTTATCGCATCAAAAATCTTCGTCATGCCAAATTCGTTAATTCTCAGGCTATGGAAAAATGTGTTTTCAATAGTGTTCATTATTTTTTGTTTTGTCTGGGATTTTAACGCTCGTAATTAATTCAATCTCAATGAATACTAAGAATAATAATATTTCATTCCGATGACTATATGTTTTGTCCTCTCTTGCAAAATAATGATTTGAAGATTGATTCAAGAATTTACTTCTTAACTTTTCAATGAAATTAGTGAGTAAGAGTGAATTTTTTAACTGTGTTTACTGCTCCGGCTAGTCTACCGCACGGAAGGCTACCGTCGCTCGATTAGAAATTTTCCCAGTAACCGCAATAACTTGCGTTCAAGTCGAGGGACTTGAAAATGCTTTCAAATCACTCAAGTGTCTCAGCTAAAATTATACACAGTAAAAATTTATCATTTCGTAATTCATCCATCACATAATAAGTTTACGTGGCAAATTGTGATTTTTATCCAAAAATATTGTTTTTTTTTTACTTACAAAGATTTACCATTAATTTAACAATTGATAATGAGCACTATTCATATGCATTCCTTAATCATTGATGTTGTTTTATAAATTATAATCAAGTGAATTAAAAAAAAATCAGCAAAAGACTTTTAAGTTTAAAACATTTGTAGCATATTTTTTGTACTGTAGATTTTGAAATAAGAAAATTAGAGCTAGTTACATTTTTAATTAGGTGTTTGAAATGTCGTTTTTTTATTTATCACTAATTGATAAGCATTTGTATTGAAGATTAAAATTCAGGAGTTAGCGAAAAACTTCAAATACATAGCTATGTACAATTATAGTACAAGAATATTTTAGAATTTTAATTCTTTGAAATAACCAATGAAAGGTAACGAAATCGATTTAATTTTAAGAAATATTAAAAGTACAGGAAACAAAATCAATTTCGCGGTGCGACGTATGTGATGTTCGTTCTGATTTAATGCTTCAGATTAAAATGCTCATGATCAATGATTTTTTTTTCGCGTCCCGGAATGGCCTTATTGTGTAACAAGGTAAAATTGAGAAATTCATTTCAGCATACTAGGACCAAAAATAACAGAATGGATCAACATCATTTTACAACATTGCAGAGCAAGTTCACTGGTGTTGGGAAAAGGTGACAGAAATTTTGACACTTGTGGCTCATTTTGAAAACTTTACCATGCAAAGACATTTTCAAGATCTTCAATTTAGTTCGGCCTTCAGTTTTTTTCGATCACTATCATTATAATTTAAGCGAACTTTTGTATGCTATACACATATATATTATGAAATAACTTTTAATAACAGCACAGCCAAATTATTTCTTTAACATTTCCAGGATTTCATGACTCCATATTATTATATCAAATGGAATAATTTTTATAAAATGTCCACAACACTTACATATTTTTATTCTAGCTTCCACGTTGTGAATATATGAAAAAAAAATTAAAATAAATTTTACATTTAATCAATTTTCAAATTTAATTTAGCAATTTTTTTATTTTGGATTATTCTAATTATTTGTTTAGAGAGCGACAAAGTTTATCTTTTTATTGCGTTCAAGCTATCAACTAGAAACAATAATATTGAATCGATCGTTCCTATTTTGTTTTTGTGTTTTTTTTTGCAATGTTGTAACTAATAAAAATCCCGTCAAGCTAGCTCAGTAGCAAGAAACTCCTCGAACTGGGTCTCAGAGTCGGCTTACTACTGGGTAATCGGAGGACCTACGCGAACAAACTTTACACAAAATACTATCACAATTCTTTCACATAAATTAATACAAAAAGCTGAACTTTACTAGGGAAAAACTTTATTAAATTAATTGCAAAAGAACTAGACTTTAAACTTGCAAATTTTATTTTTAGCGATTTGTGTTTGATTCTAGTGTGGGTGTGGGTGTGGGAACAGAATTCTTGGGTAACGTACCGGTACTATTATTTTGCTGGTGCTGCTGTTGAAGTCGTCTGCGTTGTCCGCTCGTAGCGAACCCTCGGTGTGTCTGTTGCAACTGGTAGGTGACCTCAGGTGGGTATTCTTGGGTGATGATAGGTCCGCAGCCTCAATAACTTGCTGGGACACGTGGCTGAAGCTGATCCTTCGAGTTTCGCTACCTGGCTCTATTGGTGGTTGGAGCAGAATCAGGTAACTGCAGGCGTCTTCTCTCGTTGGCACAATCGGTTCGGTCCAGGATCTGGCCAGAGTGACCGAACCGAGAGAGGAATGTTCTCCTTAATGCTTATGGCCCGCAGGCCAGAGAACTCGATGCTCCTTTTACTGTGAGACGTAGCAGATACAAGTATCTACTAGGCCGAAGCGTGTGTTGTCCTCAGAAAATCCAAGGATAAAATACTAGGGATTTTTACAGGTTTTCCCTCAAAAAGCCACTTCCGGTTTCACAATTAACTCGGTAAATGCTCCTGTGATGTTCAACACACGCACGCCTGCACTCGAATGCCCTCTTTCCGGACACAACTCTCTTTTTCGCCTTCTTTCTCGCTTTTCGCCTTTTCGCATCTGGGGCGAGGCGAGATGTCCAGTCGGTAGTCGACTTTACGCCGAAGGCGAGATGTTTCATCGATAGTCGACATCACGGCGAAGGCGAGGCGAATACCCACTAAGAATGGACTGTTATCTTACCCCACCCCCATCATAAGTGTTATACATTTATAGATTTACTAATTTTAAACAACAGAATTAAAATATACAAAAATATTTAAAAGAAAAACAAAATAAGAATCGTGACAGTAAGCACAAACAATTAAAGCAAATTGCACCCGTTAAAAAAAAACAAAGAGATTTTGTAACTGAACGGTTACACTATCCACCTCCTCGGATTAAATAAATGTCATGCTTTGATCATTTATTTAACCCTTCACAGAGTTAGCGTTAGATCATTGAATAACCTTCAGAAGTTGCCGCTTTAAAAGAAAGTGTGTAGTGTGTAGCAGTTATAATTTCAAATTTTCGACCTAGCCTAACAGTTTAAAATCGTGGATTAAATTAGAAGCTAAAATTTCAAATAAAATTTGCCATAATTTGTGATTCTAATTGCCTGTAAGTATGTCTTTGAGCACTCGTGGTGATTTTTGCTACATATCGTTTAATTGTCATTAATCGGTTTAGCTCTTGGGATGTATAGCATTCTCGCTGGAACTCTCTTCAGTCTATTATTATATTTACCGCATGTGAACCAAAAACTAAGAGTGGATTGTATTACTTGATCTGAGATATTTTAATATTGTTTCACTAGATGAGTTATTTTTATTCGTTCTTTAATGTTGTTAGGCTTATGAATTGTTATAAAGTTCCAGGTATAATCAGTCCAGTGGCCTGCTGGATTGATTATTGTAACGGCTTTACGATGGATGACGAGTGACATGGTAAGTGATGGTAAACATAACCTCATAGGCGAAGGATTCGTAGACGACTTTGTCGGTTCCGGAATATGTATTCCTTTAGAAGCGCGCTTTCTTCTAAGGGAATATTTTACTCTTCATTTTCTTGGAAAGTAATTAAACTTTTGTTCCTTTCCTTTTTTTAGGTCTCTGTACTGTAGCTTCATAAACGCTGACACACAACCTGATGCCACATCAACGAGGGAGCTTTGGCAATCATCAGATGAAAGCTTCACTGATGATGATGATTCCAATGATCCCCCATGCACTGGATCTCTCTCTTATTCGACTCCTATTCACCACAAGACCCAATGTAAACAACCACTCACTATGGTTTCATATTTGGACTATCTTAGAGGACGAACAATTTGGACTTTGGACATCGACTTGGAATATTTACCTACTATCTACCAGTACATGATTAAACTAAGTGAACATGGATCGGAATTGGAACTTATTAACGAAAACTGAACTACAGAATTCAACGAAGAACCAAAACAACGAAATATGACGAAACTATTATGAACCAGGCATGCTTGCCCTTTGCAAAATTTGGACGATGCATGATCTTGTTGTAAGGTAGCTACTCTTTCACTCTATTTCACCACTCTTTTTTTTTAAACCTTTACTGATAATAATGGAATGTGCGACATTCAATGATTGCCCGTCTTACTTCTCGGGTCGAATATCATTAGCAGAGAATACCCCTAGCACTTTTCCCTGCTCGTCTGCCAACTCGTAAGAGCTACTACCACGCTTCGACACAATGGTACAAGGCATATACACGGGACCATACTTTGCATTGTAGTGTTGCGCTGCGGACGACAGTTGGAAATTGCGTTTGTACACCCGTTGCCCTACTTGATACGCTGGGGCAAACTTTTTGTGACGCAAGTTGTACACTTTTCGATTTTTGTCGTCAGCTTTTTGCAGGTTTTTCTGCACTACCGCTGCCAGCGATCCCTGAGTTTCATGACGAAGGTGATCCCTCTCTTGCATGGTCATTTCTTTCTTTTCCCGTTCTAGTCGGTGCTCGTCGCCTGTAACCATTTTTTCGTGACCATATAGAATCCGGTATGGCGAGTATCCGGTTGATGAATGTATGGTGCTATTGAGGAGATCTTCAACTTCTGCAATTCTAGTATCCCATAATCTTTGATCAACTTGCATATACGATCTCATGCAGGCATTTATCGTCCGGTTAACTCGCTCTACCGGATTTGCCTGGCTATGATACCTCGCGTTCGTCCAGTGGCGTATCTTTCTCCTTTTTAGCAGCGCTTGAAATTCCTTGCCAATGAAAGTGCTAGCATTATCAGACATTACTATTTCTGGAGTTCCAAACCGCCTTATCCATTGCTCTTCCAAGATCTTACACACGAGCTTCGCCTCGATCTTCCTCACAGGAACAAGGATAGTCCATTTAGAAAAGACATCCATCATGACTAATAAATGGCAATTTCCATTCTTGCTCCTAGGAATATTCTGGATGAAGTCGAGTGCTAAGATCTGGAATGGTTTATTGGTAAGGCGTTGGTTCCCCAGGATAGGAGCGGCGGACAATGTAGATGGCTTACATTGCTTACACGTCTCACAGTCTCGAATGTAACGCTTTATTTCGGAAGACATCTTAGGCCAAAAGTACCGCAGTTTAATCTTCTGAATGGTTTTCTCGAACCCTGGATGAAGTGAGTTGTTATGTTCCTCATTAAGTACTTGTTTCCTTAATGATTCAGGCACGCATAGCTTCCATTCGTAGAAGTAATCCATCACATCAGAAGCCGACTGCACAAATTTGTACAATTTGTTGTTTTCTATTTTAAAATCAATGAAATCTTCGGGTGATTTTTCGACTTTTCTAAATAACCTTGAATACCAATCACTACTCGTTGAGACTTCCAGGACATCCATCGATCGGGACAAGGCATCCGCGACAACGTTTTCTGACCCTTTCCTATGTTGAACAATCATGTCATGTTGTTGTAGCAAAATGCTCCACCTGCTCAGTTTAGATGAAGGTTTCCATTTGGTGTTTAGTATAAAGGAAAGGGCCGACGAATCCGTGACTAATGTAAATTTAACCCCCTCAATATACGGTCTAAATTTTTCAATAGCCTCTAGTGCAGCTAATCCCTCCTTTTCCGCTGCTTTCCAGGATCTTTGCGTTGTGGTAAGCTTTCTTGAAAAGTATGCAATCACAAATTCTTTCCCACTTTCTTCTTGAGTAAGAATGCCAGCGATCGCAAGGTCGCTGGCATCCGTTTGCACTTTGAAAGGCAAGGAAAAGTTAGGATTAGATAAAATTGGAGCCGAAATTAATTTTTCTTTCAAATTAACGAACGCACTTTCCGCCGCTTCATTCCATATAATCACCTTAGGCTTTCCTTTGAGAAGGTCAGTTAATGGACCGGTCACTTCACTGAAAGAATCAATGAAGCGACGGTAATAATTGACCATCCCTAAGAAGCGCCTTAAGGATCTCACGGAAGATGGACGCTCAAAGTTGATAATTGCTTCTACTTTGTTCGGATTTGGCCGAACTCCATCCTTCGAAAGGATATATCCCAAATATGGAACCTCGGGAACACAGAACTTTGATTTCTCTAGATTAATAGAAAGATTCGCCTCTCTCAATCTTCTGGCTACTTCCTTTAAACTGGCTATATGCTATGTCGTCCAAGTAGACGAAAACGTTTGGCTCTAATTCCCCGTATCCAAGAGTCCTGTCCATTAAGGAGGCCAAACATGCCGCCGAATTGACCAACCCGAAAGGCAATCTACGAAACTGGTACAGTCCTCGTCCAAATACCCGAAATGCAGTATATTTTTTAGACTCTGGGGCCAAAGGAACTTGCCAAAATGCTTTTGACAGATCGATTGTCGATAGATACTTGGATGCTCCCAACCGCCCTAGAATACGATCCTGGTGAGGAAGTGGATACGCATCCCTGCGTGTCCTTTCGTTGAGCTTTCTGGCGTCTAAGCACATTCGAACCTTGATGTTTTGCTCACCTTCTTCATTTTCGGTCTTTTTCATCACTGGAACGATAAGCAATGCCCAGTCACTGTTAGATCTTTCGACGACTCCTGCTGCTATCCATTGGTCCAGCTCCTCATCAACATGGCGCTGCACTTCCGGTGACCACGGATACGGATTAAGTCGGACGGGTGGAGCGTTTTTAAATTCCTCAGCCAATTCAATTTTATGCTCAATCAAAGGGGTATAATCTAGTTTTCCTCCTTCTGTATAAACCTTAAAACTTTGCTTAACCTCTTCTAAAACCTTGTGCTGTTCCTCCGTCAACCTTATTTCTTCTTCGTCTTGTCGTTCTTCTTCAACTTCTAATATTTCCGGTTGTCCATTTTCTAAGTTGTGAACAGCTGGAGCGATTTCAAATAGCTTCCAGAAATTCATGCCCAAGATTAGCCTACGCTTCATCGAAGGTGCAATCAATGTTGTAACAATTCTCGTGATATTGTTGAACTTAATAGGGAGATTTACAAATCCAATCACGCCTAAATTTTGTCCGCCGGCAGTTGATAGTGTTGTGGATGTATGACACAGTTTCAGTTCTAGCTTACGAATTAATTTTTCGCTTCCTAACCCCAAAACTGAAACCTGTGCACCACTATCCAACAATCCTAACATTTTTATCCCTAAAACATCTACTTCAACAAACGGACGATTATCACCTACGACTTCTACCTTTAACTCGCTGATTTCGGGTCGACATGAAACAAAAACTGTGGGAGGTGTTTGACGCTGCCCTCGACGCCCTCCTACGCCGATAGCATTCTGTTTTTTTGACAAAATGGACATTTTTCAGTAGGAAAATCATGAAACCCGCAAATTTCGCAGAAGATTTCTTTATCCATCAGACAAGATTTGAAGTGGTGGAACTTTTGACGACAATTAAAACAAACTAGTTTGTCTGGGACTTTATAGTTTGCAACCCTGCGTTCTAAGTTTCCTCTACTAGATTCTGGTTGCGGAAAATCTTCTTTCAGTTTCTCGAACCTTTGTTCATAGCGCTGTCTCGGACGGTTCTGGTTTCTCTCGTTAATTGAAGGCTCCCAACTTTTTCGGCGATTTTCCCAAGGTTTCTGGTTCCTGTCAGCAGTCACCCTAACTTCATGCACCTTGGCCTTTTGTGGAATTTCAGGATCCTTCGGGCGATACATCCATGAATTGACAGCATCCAACTTCTTACCCCAAAGCTTCAGTGATTTTACAGTCCGTATCCCTTTGACTGTTAATGGTGTTTTATAATCTGTACGCATGTTAGCAAACAGAATATCAAACTGCCTTTGCTCACTTGGTTGGATCGCCATGAAGCTGAAAATTTCAATTACGGCGTTGTAATACTCCTGAAACTTTTCTCCCCTCCGTTGCCTTCGTTGCATAGCTTGCTGCTCGTAAACAAAATCCATGTCAGGAGGCTGGAATTCTCTTTTCATTTCTGTTACGAGTTCTTCCCAGTTTCGAAAATCGCGGTTATTCCTACCCTCCATAAACCACGTTCGAGCCTCTCCACTGAAGAGGTGAATTGCTTCACGGAACAACTCTTTTTTGCTGATGCATTCGGCTTCGGCCATAAACTCTACTTCAGTGACAAATTTATTTAATTTTTTTCCTTCGTCTCTACCATCATATTTTAACCGCCAATCTGCTACCGGGCGTGGACTACGCCTACGCGAGCGATTGCGGTTCCTGAAATCATCATCTGACCATTCATTTTCTGATTCTGACCCCAAATCAATTTGTGGTTGATAAATTTCAAACCCTGGGTTCTGAAAGCCGATTCTTTTTTCTAAAATTTCAGGCTTCTTTGTTATTGATTCCTTATTTTTATTATTCAAAGAATTTTGAGAAGCTTTATCACTTCCAAGACTGCTCAACTTCATTTCTAGATAGCTATCAACTTTTTCAATGATTTTCTTAAACAACTCCTCCGTATTTTTATCATCAACTTTCTTAGGAGTGCTTGATTTTCTTCTCATTCTACGATTTCTTCTTTCCATTTCTAAATTTTCTTCTTCATCTGATTCTGTTTCACTATTCCCTTTTTCATTTTCTTCGTCTAAACTAAGCTTTGTAAGTTCTTGAAATAGAAAGTTTTCATTTCTTTGTTTATTCTCGGCCTCTGACGACATGGGTGTAAAGTGATCTGAAAGCAATCTTAATGCAGTCACTTCCAACCCCTCTGCGTTGTAATTATTTTTCAATCGTTTAAGTCGGGCATAAAGATGGATTAAACGAGTTCTATAAACAGGAAGGTCGGTCTTCCTTGCTTTCCTGTTTTCTAATTGATTTCGAATAGCCGACAATTTCTCATCAATCAATTCTAACTCTTTCTCGCATTCATTTGGGTTCGTTATTTCTTCTATTTCAAAATCATTACTTTCACGTTGCTCTTTCATTTTGATTCTTAAACGCCTTCTTTTTGCGTCACGGGATTCAGCGGATTTAAAAGGGATTTTTCTAATTTGCAATTCATGTTCAATCTCATCCGTTAGCAAATGGTTCACATTCAAGAAACGATATTGCATTAGAAATTGCGAGCTCATTTTTGGGAATTTACGTAACAAAATCAGAAATTTAAGAATAAGAACAAATTAAAATTAATTATTTGAATCCAAACAGACTTTGAATATTCACGATACTAAGTAATATCAATTAAGACACATAATTTTTAAAAGTAGCAATAAGTTAAAAACTAGTAAACAGGCAAATTTTTTAAAACTATGAAATAAATAAATAAATAACACAAATTGGCAAATTTAACACAAGTAGGCAATATTTAAAAGTAGTTAAAATAAACGTGTGTTTTGAACACTATTTAGTAATAAATAACACAGATTATGAACACGATTTTGGAAACTCAACACTAATACGCAATAAATTACATAGAAATATCACAGTGCTGAGCTTAGAATTAAAAGTTATAAAGGAATTTAATAAAAATGTGGTTTTTGTGTTGGTGTTTTATTTGGTCAAAGACCTTTAGTGTTGGTTCATTTAGGTTTACAGGTAACTAGTTAGATTCGATCTTAAACTGAAATTCAACTGCTTTTTGTAATTTAAACTTCGGCCACTTCTTCCAGCTAAACAAATCACTTTTTATGTAACTCTGAACGGAAGTAGTAATGAACAGGACATACACAATCAATATTACAAAATTTAAAATTGATTGTGTACTCTCCCGCCGCTAGTTCAAAAAATCTCTGATTTTTTTAATGCTACTCGGATCCTCGGATTACCTTTCGTGTGTTGTAGTTGGGTGCCAATTGTAACTAATAAAAATCCCGTCAAGCTAGCTCAGTAGCAAGAAACTCCTCGAACTGGGTCTCAGAGTCGGCTTACTACTGGGTAATCGGAGGACCTACGCGAACAAACTTTACACAAAATACTATCACAATTCTTTCACATAAATTAATACAAAAAGCTGAACTTTACTAGGGAAAAACTTTATTAAATTAATTGCAAAAGAACTAGACTTTAAACTTGCAAATTTTATTTTTAGCGATTTGTGTTTGATTCTAGTGTGGGTGTGGGTGTGGGAACAGAATTCTTGGGTAACGTACCGGTACTATTATTTTGCTGGTGCTGCTGTTGAAGTCGTCTGCGTTGTCCGCTCGTAGCGAACCCTCGGTGTGTCTGTTGCAACTGGTAGGTGACCTCAGGTGGGTATTCTTGGGTGATGATAGGTCCGCAGCCTCAATAACTTGCTGGGACACGTGGCTGAAGCTGATCCTTCGAGTTTCGCTACCTGGCTCTATTGGTGGTTGGAGCAGAATCAGGTAACTGCAGGCGTCTTCTCTCGTTGGCACAATCGGTTCGGTCCAGGATCTGGCCAGAGTGACCGAACCGAGAGAGGAATGTTCTCCTTAATGCTTATGGCCCGCAGGCCAGAGAACTCGATGCTCCTTTTACTGTGAGACGTAGCAGATACAAGTATCTACTAGGCCGAAGCGTGTGTTGTCCTCAGAAAATCCAAGGATAAAATACTAGGGATTTTTACAGGTTTTCCCTCAAAAAGCCACTTCCGGTTTCACAATTAACTCGGTAAATGCTCCTGTGATGTTCAACACACGCACGCCTGCACTCGAATGCCCTCTTTCCGGACACAACTCTCTTTTTCGCCTTCTTTCTCGCTTTTCGCCTTTTCGCATCTGGGGCGAGGCGAGATGTCCAGTCGGTAGTCGACTTTACGCCGAAGGCGAGATGTTTCATCGATAGTCGACATCACGGCGAAGGCGAGGCGAATACCCACTAAGAATGGACTGTTATCTTACCCCACCCCCATCATAAGTGTTATACATTTATAGATTTACTAATTTTAAACAACAGAATTAAAATATACAAAAATATTTAAAAGAAAAACAAAATAAGAATCGTGACAGTAAGCACAAACAATTAAAGCAAATTGCACCCGTTAAAAAAAAACAAAGAGATTTTGTAACTGAACGGTTACAATGTTTCTATTGTTAACACTTTATTTATAGAAATCTTTACTATGTTTTCACTATTTGCTAATTTTACTAATCAACTTCATCGCAACAGAATGTTTAAAAGAATTATTTTGATCATCACGAAAAAAAAATATTTTTAAGTAACTTTAACAGATATTACAGCTAATCATTCAATTTCATCCATTTTTTAAAAAAACATCGACCTGACCTATATACCAGACGCATTCCTGATATTTAAAAATATCCAAATTCTATAGGTTCATTGTCATGGTTTATAATATAAATATTACCATAATGAATCTTAGCTTTCATCTATCTCAAATATCAAACATAATTTGCAGATCATACCAGACAACTGTTTTCTATGTCTTCAATGGTATATTTTAAATAATTTTATTATTGACTTTATCAAATATAAAATGAAATACTTTATATAATCAAATAAATATTTTATTTATCTATTTTTAATCAATATATTCAAACATTTCACAACAAAACACAAACTTTATTACTACATTGCTAGCTGACCCGGTGTATCATATTTTAGGAAATGTTTTTGTATTATCAGTTATATGAGTGATGTGTGCCATTGCTGCCTGCCGGTTGGAGGGAGAGGTTTTAAATTTCGCATGGCCTACTAGTATTCCAGTTTCCAGCGCAGTCTTCAATTTAAAAAAAATCTTTTTTATTTCTTTATTCACCAATATTATTAATCTTCATTTATACCATAACAGTAATAATAATTGAAATCATAAACTAAATACATGTCCATTTTTTATTGGACGTACTAGGGTGCTAAGTTTATATAATTTGGCAATTATATTTATGAAGTTCCTGGATAAGTCAACAATAAAAGATGGGAAGACTAATCATAATTACATGACCCATTTGGTCATGCGGCTATGATTGGGCGGGGCTTATTGGCAATGAAAGTAGCCTCGGGATGTGCAGGTGCCATTCTGAAATGGGTTACTGGAATTTCAATAGAGCTAACACCACCAGCACCCGCGATTGAACAGTTTTAATTAAACGGATTAATATTGGTTCTTTTGCATAACATACCTGCCAGCTCAGGGGGTCATTGGATGGATTATACATACATATACATACATACATACAGTTGTTACATTTTTGTCAGTTGTGATATTTTTGCAAAATTTTGTCATTTTTGTATAAAATTTGTCATATTTTTATCACATTTGTCATATTTACGACATTATGATATTTTCTAAAATTTAATTCATATTTGTCAGATTTTTGTATTTTTTTTGTCATAATTTTAGCATACGTTTACCACATTTGTCATGATTTGTAATTTTAATGCCAAATTTTTGTCATATTTGTGTCATAATTTTGTTACATTTTTGTCGTAATTTTGTCCCCCACATTCGTCCCACACGCTCCCTCGCCAGCGTTCTTCTCGCCAACCCGAACACTTATTTCTCAACCTTCCCACCTCTACACACTATCACTTTTTTTTTCTTATCAAAATCCTTAAAAAATAGGAATCTCAGCAGTAATTATTCAATTTCCGCAAGTCTAGCGCATCGAACAAACTTTGTCACCATTCAACTAAACTTAATGATAATCGAATTGAGCTTTTTTCACTTTCAGCAATGTTTGCTTGATACTGAAAATGAAGATTGGATAATCACATTGAGAGGAGAGAATTCCATGTCTACCTTTGTAGTCAATAGTTGTTAAGCTTATCGCTAAAGTCAAAATAAAGACAGATATACTTTTGAAGTCCAAGCATCAGGTTGTGTCTTTCTTGGCTCCTCTGACCTGAGACGTCCGAATATCACTCCCAGCTCTAGGGTGATTGACCCCGTAGCAAGTGTAGCAATACTGAAGGTCACTGACGTGACATATTGGCGACGAGATAAAAGGACGTGTAGTTAAAACATGAGTTTATCATCCGAGTTTAAGCCTGCTGTTTCGACAGGTGAAAACCAACCCCCTGGCAACTTGACGTTTCCCATACAAATCGCGTGTGCCAGTTTTTTCTGGTTCTTTGGTTCTGTCAAATCGAAAATCAAGCGACTTAACATGTCGGAAGGGCGCATATGGAAATATGGTTTCTTTTAATCGATTCAACAAATGAAAAAAATGTTGAGAATTGAAAATTAGCTCAGTTATACGTAGAGTGAATTTGTTTTCAGAAGTTCAGTCGAAGCAAACGGCACATAGACGTAAATCTGTGTGTCCTTTATAAGGTTTAAAACTTCTGGACTGATCAAAATAATTCACTAATATACGGCAGATTTTTGGGAAAAGAACCCCTTCCACCGAAACTATTGTTGACGATCGTACACAATAAATGTAAACTAAAACATTACCACAACCATCATCGAGTGATTTTCATAAACTGCGATACATATGAAAATTTTAGTATAACAAATCTTTCAAATTATAGCAGAAAATGCCTCGGTTTATGGAAAACTGTTCCTATACAATAAATAAATAAGTAGAATATTGAATGAGAGTAATAATTTCGGTTGAAACTTTTTTTCATTCATTCGAATTTTATGATTCGCACCACATTTGATGATGTGCCCTTTCCATACGCATGGTTCGAAAAGTATGTAAACAAACGGTACACATGCGACATCTGCGAATTTTAATCAGGCACACGAAACTCGCCAGAACTGTCAAGTTGCCAGGGGGTTGGTGAAAACCGCGTTAAGGGAAGATTTCCAGTGTATGTGCCGGGACTGAATGTGAATTCCTACCTGCAAACGGTAGATATTTTCTTTGCGCTGAATAAAACGCCAGACGAAGAAAAGCCGTTGGAATTTATAACAAGTGTGGGCCAGGAAACGGCGGACCGACTGATTGGCAGTTTTAAGCCAGATAAAATAGTCGGTAAAAGTTATGAAGAGATTGTGACCAAATTTAAGAAAATATTCGAAGTGAATAAAAACGTTTTCGCTGAGCGCCATAAACTGATAACCCGTACACAGTTAGACGGAGAATCGCTTGATGATTTTTCCATCGAGCTCCAGAACATTGTGGAGCACTGTGATGTGTCCTTGGAAACAGAAATAACGTTAGTGAAATCGGTTTTTGTTTCGGGTATAAAAAACGATAAAACACGCGAGAAGATGATAAACGAGGCTAATGTGGAGTTGACTTTATCCGAGCTAGTGGAAAAAGCTAAAACAATGGAAGTTGCGGCGGCTGAAGCTCGCAAAATGGGCCGATCAGAAGTTAACACGTTAAACTTTGTTGGTCCGAACCGCAAACCCGGGAATGCATCAAAAAACTTACTTCGATCTAGCCAGTTCGACGACGTCGCACGACTTGGCGACGCTGTCGGTCACCGCGGAAACGCATCGGGGGAAAACCAGGTTGTGTGTTATAATTGCTACCAGAGAGGGCATCTCTCGTACACATGCACCTTCCCGAAGGCCAAAAAGCCTCGCACGTCTTGGCCATCCAGGGGGCGAGGGAACCGAAAACGAGCTTTCGAGGAGAGAATCAACCAACTGAGCGCAGCGATGGAAGAGCTGAAATCCAATCTGAATGACGATGATGGTGCATGCGAGAATAGTTCTAATGATGACGATGATGGTGAGGTTGAGATGGTGAATAATATTGTACTATATGAGGGCAGGTCTGATACTTCTCCAGCATATTTGGAACTTTGTGTGAATAATGCTAATCTGGTGATGGAGTGCGACACTGGTGCTTGCGCAACGATATGTTCTAAACGCACTTATAATGAACATTTTACAGCTGTTCCTCTTTTACCAGTCAAAAGAAATTTTTTTGTGATCTCAGGCGGAAAAGTTCTTGTTTCTGGTCAGATTATTGTGCATGTGAGGATTAATAAAAAAAAATTCTTACTTCCTTTAATCGTAGTTGAGTCAAAACAACATTTTACTCCTCTTTTGGGGAGGGATTGGCTGAACGTTATTTTCCCAAAGTGGAGATCCTCCTTTTCTCTCAACCATATTCTTACTGAAGATAGTAGAGAGCTGTGGGTTAAAAACGCTATAACGAGTCTTAAGTCAAAGTATGCAAAAGCTTTCGATGATGATATCTCCGAACCTATTAAAGATGTAATAGTTGACATAAAAATAAGTGAAAATGCAATTCCAATTATTCATAAGCCTTATGCGGTAGCCTTTAAACATAGAGAAAAAGTTGAAACTCAGTTGGAAGCTTTGGTGTCTGAGGGAATTCTCGAAAAAGTTGAATACGCTGACTGGGCCTCTCCCATTGTTGTTGTTGTTAAGCCCAATAAAACAGACATTCGCATATGCATGGATGGGTCAAAAACGGTTAACCCTTATATAACTACTCATCATTATCCTTTGCCTACCATTGAAGATCTAATAACAAATAAAAGTAGAGCTAAGAAATTTGCACTTATTGATTTGAGGGGGGCTTATCAGCAGTTAGTAGTTTCGGAGAAAACAAAAAAATTACTTGTAATCAACACGCATAAGGGTCTTTTTGCCTATCGACGACTACCATACGGTGTTAAACCAGCAAGTTCCCTTTTCCAATCTGTGATTGATCGAATTTTATCAGGAATAAATAACGTCCAAGCTTACATTGATGACATACTCATCTGGGCCGAGTCCGATGCTGAATTGTTTAAAATAATAGAAAAGGTGTTAAAGAAATTAGTTCAATATAATGTAAAAATTAATTCCGAAAAATGCCAGTGGTTTGTTCCCTGTGTAAAATATTTGGGACACATTCTTTCGGAAGGTGGTGTGGCGCCAAATCCGGAGAAGGTGAAAGCAATATCGGCCGTGCCAGTGCCAACTTGCGTTAAAAAACTGAAAGCTTTTCTCGGCATGATTAATTTTTACATAAAATTTGTACCAAAGCTTAACATTACTTTAGCACCTTTACACAATCTGTTAACTAAAGATCAACAGTGGGTTTGGAGCGACGAATGTCAACATGCTTTTGAGAAAAGTAAAATTGCCATTTGTAGTAGCAAGATTTTAACCCATTATGATCCTAATAAACCAATAACCGTAACATGCGACGCAAGCGACGAAGGCATTTCAGGTGTGTTAAGTCATAACATTAACGGTGCTGAATTTCCAGTATTTTTTGTATCTAGACGTCTTACAAAGGCAGAAAAAAACTATCCCATTTTACACAGAGAAGCCCTAGCCATTGTTTTCTCAATGGAAAAATTTTACAAATATGTTCTTGGTCAAAAAATTACCATAATAACTGACCACAAACCTTTAATGGGAATTTTTAGCGGAAAAAAGGGTGGTCCTATGGTGATCGCTAACAGGCTCCAAAGATACTATATTCGATGATCAATTTTTGATTATAATGTAATTTTCAAACCAGGAAAGGAAAACTACATAGCTGACTGTTTATCAAGGCTTCAACTCGATGAAACTCCTTGCCAAACCGATCTTGAAGAAATGAATCGAAGCTCTTTCAATAACATAAATTATCTTATAGATAACAAAACTTTGAATATCAACTCGAAATTAATTAAGAATAAATAAGCATATGTTGAATCTACAATATCTATAGTTGATTTTGAAAAAATCAATCATAGAAATATTATTGAATCTATTATATTTACAGTTAAATCAATCATACCGGTATAATTAAATTTACTATAATTATTGTTACATGCACCACATCAATCATACGATTATAGTTGAATCTATTATATTTATAGTTGAATGCATAAAATCAATCATAGAAGTATAATTGAATCTATTATAGGTTTTGTTTTATGCACAAATTCACTCAAATTATCTATTATATATATAGTAGAAAGTTTAATATTTATAGTTAGCCGAGAATTAATCAGAAATATGATTGAATATAAGTGGATTATTGTTGGAAATACTATACTTTTTTCTCCGTGATGACTTGCGATTGAGCGATTAGTCAGATCTGAGTAAAGGCCGTTTAGTCAGAACTGAGTAGGTGCGGTTTTGGCGACATCTGAGTAACCGTCACTCTGAACTGAGTAGCTGAAAGTTAGCGAGTACTTATTTCTGAAATGTGTGAAATTTCACACACTAATGTGTCAAATGTTTTGTCAGTGTAGGCTTTTCTCTGATGTCGGGTCATATTTACACATTATTTCAAACGCTTGCCCACTCGATGGAGATGTGAGCAGTTTTTGTGAGATATAAAATGTTGCATGCAAAAAAATAATAAAATTGAGATCAAGTTAGATTTATCACATTGAAATTTTTTTTTTTTTTTTTGTAAATTCTTTATTTGAAACGGCTTATACCTTTAGGCTTTAAGGAGCCAAACTCGTTTTGTTTGATTACAATTGTGTGCTTATATCTAGTTCACTTTTTGAAGAAAAGATAGAAGATAGATAGGGAAATGTGAAAATAAAAGAATTATAGTCGAAGATCAATAGACACATTCCACCGTGACGTGAAATCGCTTTTCCGGACTTTTCTGCACTGTTTTCGTTCTAGAAGTCAACCAATTTACTTGAAAATGAAAAAAATTGTAGCAAACGGTCGCAAATTGAATTTCCTTCAAAATGAATATAATTTGGTCATTTTAAAATTTAAGTTGTTTTTGTTGTGACTAATTACTTTTGTGACGTGAATTCACGCTAGAATTAACCATTTCGGACTTTAGTACATACATCTTTGAATTCCTGTTCTCTCTGTGGAAATAGAATATCGGTGTCTTCGAATGAGTTGTAAAGAAAACAATTACCCACAATTTGATGTACGGAACTTTTCGATTGAACAACAACGAACGAAGTTATGCTTATTTGAAGTTGTGACGTGAATTCACTCAGCTCAAACAGAACAGGGTAGTTGACGTAATTCACGTCACGAAATATAAAGTTATACTGAACCATTCTTTGGAGTCTTCAAATTTTTTATAGACTTTCAAAAACGCTATTTTGTTGTTCCGACTTTTACAATCATAAATTTTTGGTATCTTCTCCTAACTTTTTCCTTATTTTGATTGGCACTTGAATAGCAACATATTGAGGGATCATATGTTAAAATATCTACTGTCTTTATTTAAAGATTCACCAAAAAAAAATTTTTTTAATTTTTTTTCAATCTTTTTGTATTTTTGTTTGAAAATAATGAACTTATTAAAAAATCAACTAAATTATGCTCGATTTGTCAAAATCCGACCATCTGGAGGGTCAAAACAGCTTTCAGAGCACATTTTCATACAAATTTAACGAAAAATCAAATTTTGTGGCGTGAATTCACTCATTCGCGCTGTTGTAACTCAGCTAGATTTCAACCGATTTCTATAAATTTTAGTGTTTCAGAATCGTCTTATCATTTTTAAAGAAAATCTCATTTTTTTATTTCAAAAAAAGTCAGAGTTTTCTCGTAAAATTAAAAACTTCCCTTTTTTTGTGACGTGAATTCACTCATTTGCGACTGTTTTTGTTCGCTTTTCAAACCAACTATATTGGATATAAACAAATTCTTTTTTCTACAAAATGAAGCCGGGTTTTTTGGCTTCTGAACATACTAAAAATATTTCCGAAAAAAAATCATCCATATATTAAAATTAATGATTTTGTAAAAGATGTCAAAAACACCACTTTTTTCAACAAAAAAACTGATTTTCAAAATCATCCAACACATGTGTAAAAAAACTTTTTTTTCTTTTTCCGGTGGTTTTGTGTGATTTGAATTATCAAAATTATAGACAATTTTGAGATTTTTTGATACGCGAACGGATAAAAATCACTTTTGAGCGGTACAAGCGCGTGGAATGTGTCAATAGCTTTTAGGAAAAGATATATTTCGAACATGTAGTCCAAGTCTATCACAGCCAGCACATCTCTCACTGGAACATAGGGTGGTTTTCCTCGGGCCCGAAGGGAGTCTATCAAATTCGTTCTAGCGACAAGATGGACCTCGCACGACCAAACAATATGCTCGATGTCGTAGTAACCTTGGACGCAACCTCACATTGAAATTATTTATTATATAAATAAATCTAGAGTTTTTTTTGATTAGGTCGTATGAACCAGTGTAAACAAAATTGAGTTTTTGACTGCAAACGTTTAATAAACATGTATTCTATATTCGGTGAAAACTTGGTTTTAATTGATTAATTGATAACTTCAATAAACTGATTTGCATTTTGGACGTATAATAACTCTTATATTTCTGAGTGCATATTGGTTTTTGCGACTTTCTGCGTCACCCTGCTGTGGCGTGCATGCAAAAGGACACAAAATAACAATTCGGCAAGTTGGTTTTTGCGTCGTTTTGCTTTCGTCGCGAATACTGCTGTGGAATGTTACGGAAGTTTACGAAAATAATGCAACTTATTGAGAATAACTGTCTGCGGGAGTGAATCGAGCCATGCCTTACCGAATTGATGACTTAAATTAGTTGTGGGGTGAGTATACAATACGCTTTACTATTGACTGTGCTAGAAAAAAGTTTTGTTTTCATTACAGAGTCAGCCAGAATATTTGAAAATTATGGATACCATTCCGACTACCTTGAACAGTCACGGGTGAGGGTAAAAAAAACCTTGTGAGTTCCCGAGGTGACCTAGGCGACAGTCCCATTAAGTTACAATTCCGGATGCCCCGGAGCGGTAACTTCCGCATACTCTTCGATCAGATTGTGGTATTTATACGTTTCTTTATAAGTACCTGCGAACAATTTACCGATTTTTTAGGTGAGTTGAACAAGTTTTTGCAATCAAACTTATCGGTGCTCATCTTTTGGTAAAACGCCGTATGCGCCAAAGCAGAAATGCTTTAGGTCGTAAGTACGTCTTCAGTGGTGAGGACAGGCGCGGTCCTATGGGGGGGGGGGTGATCGGGGTGATCACCCACCCCAAGCGGCAAAAAACCGTTATAAAATACCCGCTCGAATTTCTATAAATTTCTATATAAAGTATACTGAAAAAAATCTGTCCACCAAACTCAAGCAGCTGGAACTTGCGATTCCCTGGACTGAATTATACCAAATAACTTTTGTTGATAAGCTACTCCACAAAAGTATTTGTTGAGTGTTGTTTTTCAATTTGCTATTAACGAAATGTAGGGACAACTTTTTTTTTAAATTGTCACGAATTTCCCTCATATGCCTAAATTAACACGAGCAAATCATAAAAAAAAATATATTTGCTTCAAATTCAAAGCTTCTAAATTCTTGATTTTGTTTTGAATTAAAAAAAAAATCCTCTTGAAAATATCAAATTTGAAAAAGTTATATAGGGGGGTGAATATGGTTACAACACTGAAATACTTGAAATTTTGTTCTGCTGTCATCATACATTTATTGCCTTCAATATGCAGTTTCTTTTTTATTTGCTCGGATTTAGAAGGAAACAATAAAAAAATCATTAAACTATAAACGTACGGAATAATGTGATTTTCAATTTTCATTAGAAGAATCTTCATAAGGTAGAAGAAATTTCTACCATATTCAATGGATTAACAGATCTAGGTTGTTCTAATAAGTGAAAAAAAACCTTTGGCTTTCAAGTGTTGAATTGATTTTATTTTACGAAATTTAAATTTTAGTCAAATTATCCATTGGAGTGATCAGTTTTCCAGTAGGCGGTAAAGAAACGTATGACGTCAATTGACCGTCTAACTTTTTAATCTTTCTTTTTGGCGTTTAGTCACCAATATTTAAGATGTTTAATGACCACACTAACCTCTTTTTAAAACCTAAAGTAGTGTTATTTCCACATGCATTTACAAGGAATTCATGACTTTTTGCAAAATAAGGATTCAGGTTCTCAATCACAGTAAAGATTCTCTTAAGCGAGTTTTTTTCACCCTTAGTTTTCTACCATTCAAATATGAGTTATAAACTAAAAATTAATAACCTACATTATGAAATTCAAGAACAAAAATTTAAATTTCAGATCTGATTTTAATTAATTATGTTTGAAATGTACCTTATCAAACATTCATAATATGGATGACCATGAAAAAAAAAAATGCAAGTACTGCCAAACAGAAATCAAATATCAAATATTCATATAGTTAAAGTTTAAATTTTAAAAAATCCTCTTAGGAGATTTCAGCAACAATAAATCGATAAAAAAGATTACGTGTTATGACTTTTGCGTTCCCTATGAGTTTCTAAAGCCAAAAAGGATCCAAAAATTATTTATAAATGCTGTTTCAATGTAAAGGAATTGGTGTTGTGGATAGAGATTCGAATCCTTCTCCAGATCCCAAAATCTGCATTCAAAACTTTAACACAAGGAAACAAAATTCTCATTTTTCGAGGTACACAAAATTTGAAAACTTTTAGAGGCGAACCAGCCTGTGGCTGAAAACCTCTCAAATAAAGAAAAAAAAAAAAATTTTGAAAACTGATTTCGACTTATTTGGGAGCATTAAATGAAAATTTGTATTTTTTTTTATCAGCTCTTATTCCCGGTATAAATTTTGGTTCATTGAAAAAAATGTGTACACTTTTTAGCAAAAGAGTAAAATATCAAAAAGATTTAAAAGAAAAGGTTTAAACTTAATGATCAATTTTCATGAAGACTGTGAGTAATTTACCATAAGTGAAAATTATAGAGGCAAGTATCTTTCCCCATTTTGTAAAATACGAAGATTGTCTAGACGAAATCTGTATTCTTTTTCTGGGAATTTGTTACTTTTTGGTATTCTTCTCTGTAATCTGTATCGTTGAATGAATAATGGATAATGAAAAGATTTTAAATATTTTTTGTTGTTCATGTAGGTTATAATTATTATCATTGATCGATTTCACTCTAAATTGCTAAGTTTTAAAATTACTAAATGCCAGAAAATAAGAAGGGAGAGAAAAAATCTGACATAATAATCGAATTGGAAACGCAAAGATCTTCCAAAATCAATTTGCCTCGGTTTTAATTTTTCCCTTGTTAATTAAAAGAATTCCCTTATCATTCGACTATTTTTCGGCAACAAGGCAATCTACCATGCTAAACAGTCAGACGATCTTTTAGTGATTTTTAACCAACACTCCTGGATTTCATGTCTACAGCAATTATGTAACCGATACTGCTTTCAGCTCATCTACACAATAATATTGTAAATTAAAGTTAAAATTTAGCTTAAAGTTTGATATTCTGAATCTGAAAGCTTTTTTTTTGTAATTCTAATTTTTTTTTTAAATTACCGATATGAACAATAAAAAAGATGAATCACTTTTTTTACATTTATTTGTTGTAGTACAATTAAAATTGAAATTATTGAATGATAACTTTAAATTAAAGAGCAAATAAAAAAAAATTAAGGTTCCAGAAGATTCGTATTCAGAAACTGATTTTGAAAATCGGGTTTTTCTACTTAATTTATATTTAAAGAGTTGATTTTGAAATTTGAAAATAATAATACTAAATTTTCAAATCACGATTCACGAATTTGTTAATTTGTTTTGTTTATTAGTTTATCGGCTTTATCGGTGAAAAGTAAAATACTTTTGATAAATTTTAAAATATCAGGGCGCTAATATTTTGAAGCTCAGGAAAAAAATGAAGATAGCTTGAACAATTTTTTTTTTTCAATTTCATCTCTGAACAACATGTGTACTATTTTCCTTGAAAAAAATACATTTATAACGAGAAATTCTTAAAAGAGCTTTTAAAGTGAAAATTTTTAAATACCAGATAGATTACCAACATTTTTTCGCAGATATTATAGATTCGCTGGTTGTTTTATAAAAGGATGTGTAAGTTGTTTAGAAGGATATTGAAATGTGTAGGGTAAGTGAGCCCTATTTTGGCATGGTCCTTGTCTTGGCATGCCAACATGCCTTTTCATATTTTTCAGGTCCAAATGGAGCTGAAAAATTTTGAATATATTTTAATTGCGAAGAGAATAATTTGTTTCAAATCTGTGCATACCGATTTTTTTAATTGTTTGTACTTTATTAAAGTAGTTAATTTTTTTCGATCTGCATCCGAGGCAATTATGTTGGAAATCATCGTATGAAAATCAGAAGAACTCACCTTTCTAGCGCAACTGTTAAATTCACATGCGATTTCAAACGCGGGCATTCATTTGAAAAATTTGCAATAAATACTCATGCCTACAGTTAAACTCGGCAAAAAATAAAAAAATACTAGAAAGACAAAAGAATGAATATTTATTTAAGTTTTGAATAAAAATTTAAAAATAATTTTGTTCCTTTTCTTGGCATGCAACTTCAATCGAAATACACCACCAGTGTTGGAAGCTGGAAAAAATACATGTTCATTAAAGAGGTGTTTTTGACCTGATGTTTTCCCTTAAAATTCATTTAAAACTACGCACAAATGTTTTCATACTAATTGGGTTGTATGATAAGATCGCTTCTATCAACTTAAGCTTCGAAATAAGTTGGAGAACATAAGTGATTCGACAAACTAAAAGTCATATTCAAGCATTTTAAATGCAAAAATCGCTGTTTGGGAACCATGAATCGAAGGTACATTGCACTGATAAATCATTTCACACATTTTGCAATTTATTCCACACATTATCGGCAAATATATGGAGCTGTCAAAACGCTTTGTGGTTTTTACACACCATACAGATTCGAAATTTACACATTTTCCGGATCAGTCTTTTTAAGATGAAAGTGTGTGAAATCACACTTGTTGTTTTCTCAATCAATTTGGTGTCAACCATAATACGTCAAAGAATTTATACGGTTGGATCGTCGTAACAAGTGAAATGTAAGTTGCCGCTATTATTCAAATCTATAAACATCATACTATTGAATTATTTTGTTCCTTATTCTAGATTTCGGACTCAGCCAACTGCTTGCTGTCGGTACCATTTGGCGAGGAATTGTTCGGCAGAAACTTAAGAGGAGTTTTCAAAAACACAAAAAAAATATTTAGAATCCTCATTTAAATAAATAAAAGCACTTTAAAAATCACCAGCATTTCATTCGGTTCCAATCATTCATAAAAATAGCGGCCTTTTTCCATATTTCTTGATTTTACACATTTTCCTTTCTAAGCCTTCATTATTTCACACATTTTCCCGTTTTAAACGCTTTTTGCATAATGTGTGAAACGCTCACATTTCGTTTCTTAAGCGGTGTTTCACAAAAATGTGCAGCAGTACCTTCACACATTTAATGTGTTGGTCTACTTATTTCCAAAATGTGTGAAATTGCACACACTAATGTGTGAAGTATTTTGTCAGTGTGGTATGCGTGCCAACAGCATTTGTATTGCAGTCTGCCGAACAGAGACCACGTGGTCTCCTACAGAACACAGTGGTTCGAAATAAAAAAAAAACACTTTGTGAAATTGAGCAACTCACAAGACTCAAGATGTTTTTCTTATCAAAAACTGTTAGATCGATGGCAATTTTTGACTTCAATATATAAAATAAATAATAAATTGAGTTTTGGGATCGTTTTCTATTGCTTGGAAACCATATACTCAGATTTAATTTTTTGGATTTTTGTTCTAGTTTTTTTCTTGAAAACAGAAGTTGGAAGTTCAGGAAAATATCGTTTCCAATCATTCCTTAAAATATTAGATGTGAGTCGAATTAAAAAATGTTTTAGCAAGGTTTACATTCTAACATCTATTTGGCGAGTCAAACCACTGCGCAACGCCCCGGGCATTCGAGATCAGGGGTGTCAGGTGTCCTGATTTATCAGGATTTGTCCTGATTTTCGAGAGACCGTCCTGATTTTTCAAAAACGCTTGAATTGTCCTGATTTTTGAAAAATGGCCCTTAAATGTCCTGATTTGTCCTGATTTTTAAAAAATATCCAAATCATAACTAAATTTATTGTTAAATCAAACAAATCTTAAAGAAAATAGTTTAACCAGTTGAACCAATGAGATTCTTTGATTCAAATGACATTAAAATGAGGTTTTTCGATATTAACTGCAGGCCACCCAAGGTTGTTCTCACTTCAGTTGCATTATTCGAGGCGTTTTCAGCACCTATATTTCGCCTTTAGTTATGCAATCAAAGCAGAACTGCATTTTGTTTTCACCAATTCGGGGGTGTCCTGAAAAATCCTTATTTTTTCTTCGCGGTGTCCTGATTTTCGACAAAACGACCTGGCACCTCTGTTCGAGATGGCTTTTGCAGAAGCTCATAATCTCAGCTAACAAATCCAAAAGGGCAAAGTTTTAAAATTCCATTCAAAGAATTTTTCAATTTTTACTTTATGAAGCAAAAATCCACAATATGAAGATAGTTGTTTGGTAGTTAAAATAACCCCACATGTGTCGCAATCGCAAGTCTCTTAGAGTATTTAACTATCAACTTATGGTCTATAAAAAATCAAAAGGAATAATTTAAACAATGATTTATAAATGACAACACATCATGATGCACAAAACCATAGAAATGTCGTAAATGAATCTGTCTTTAGGTTTAGAATTCCTGAATTTGTCCAGTTAGCATTCAAGTCAGGAAATTCTTAAAAAAAAAAAAACGGAGAAAATCTAAGCATTTTTTTCAATATTTGGAAAAATCTAATCGATGAGCAAAGTTCAAAATAAGATATTTCAATTCAACGTTACAATACCACTTTCACAACAACCACGTTCAAGTCATTTTTTTTAATAACTCGTTTATTTGACACGGCTCAAGCCATTCAGTTTTACTCCCGTTCAAGTCGTATTTGATTTTTATATTGATGAAATTGTCTCAAAAAACTTCGCAAAAATTATGAACTGTGAAATCTTTTTAAAAAAAGGAATGTGGAATGAGGAATGTTAATCAATCGGCGCCAGATACAGATATTTTACCTCAATATTCTGGCAGCTGGACCACACCGCTTTTTATTTTTAACTCTACGTTGAAAACCTGGACTAGTCTAGAAAAGCCCATGCCATCTGAAATACTTTTCCTAGATTGATTGGCTTTATTCAGATTTTATCAGTCCTTCATAAGTAACTTACTGTATATATATATTGGAGAAATTTTTTTAAGGGTTTCGTTTAAAAAGTTTGCTTACATAATATGTAAGTTTAGATTTCATCAAAGGGATTTAGAAGAGAAAGTTCAAACCACTCGCGGACATAATTCGTTTCTGAATCGGTCCCTCTGATGAAGGTTTTGGTTGTCATTCATAAACCAATGATTCTTGTTCATACACAAATATTCTGAAACAACCTGAGGTGTTTATAATCATCACTTTGTTTAAATGAGTAAAAAGTTTAAAGTTTTAAAAATAAAAAAAAATTGCGGAAATTCTGGACTTCCGACTTTTTGAAATGAAAGCTTATTTTGTGCTTCCCTTCCAACCAAATTTCATCAATGTTTTCAAAAGCCTTTTTGTTGTATGAGTGAAGCCCGGTGTTCCATCGTCGCATAGAACTTTACGCTCAGCTGACGTCATTCTGTCAGTGGCCTTATATTCAGAATAGCCAACGATTCTGTTAACTGTCAATTGAGCATTGTTGGTTAAGGTCTATTGCACATTGCTGGTGGCCAAGAATTGGATCATCGAAACGGCAAACAATTGGTACGGCGGCCAAGTAATTGGAGCACCGCAGTGAGTACTTTGCATGCATTTTGCACACATAAATGAAAGTTCCATAGAGAAAACATATTTTTGTTGAACTCTAAGCAAGTTAGCAAGTAAATTCTTCAAAGGATGTTCTAAGGTGCACTCAACAGGAAGGTTTGAATCTTGAAAAAAAGGGTAAACCGTGCCTTAGGTGCCAAGGTCGGGTACATTTACCCTATATAGAGAAACTTTGATAAAGTTTTCGTTATTCATCTCTTGTTTCTTAGTTTTTTAAATACATGTTGTTCAGTGAAATTCATAGGGGAAGGAGGAGCAGTGCGCAGGACTTAGCTTACAGACAATTTAACTACATGTTCAATGTTCTCAGCCCATTCTACAATGTACAATGTTCTCAGTCCATTTTTAAGTTGGATTTCTAATTTTTAGACAAATTAGGGCAACATTCACAAAATGAGAATTTAAAACGTGATTCGAAACTTCAATAGCGATTTTCTCAAAACACGACCTAATCAAAACAAACTCTAGAAATATATCTTAGGAAATTGATTCTTTTTTCGCATTCTTTTCCATATTTATCAACAGCATCACGGCAGGCAACGGGATGCAGCTGAAAGTAATAGAAATTGTTTAGTGGTGGTTTATTTTTTTAGGGAGATTGTTAATTTCAAACTAATTGATCTTCCCGATTGATATTGGACAATTTATTGAAGTACTAGCTGACCCGGTGTGCTTTGCTACACCTTCCAAAATCAAATGATATTTTCAAAAATTATTCAAATTTTTATTGTTTTATTGGCATTATAACATAATTCATAAGCAACCGCTATAAAATGAGAGCTGCAGCTGGAGTTTCGAATTGCAACACAAAGATAACTTAAACTAATATTTTGAATCTTGCTCTATAAATTTGTGTAAAAGATCTGATAATTTTGATCTGTCCGGAGGGTCTCAAATTATCGTACGCAAACAATCTAACTTATAAAATATGGTTGTTTTTGCTTGATATTCTCTGGATTTATGCTAAAAACTGATAAGAGAGCCTCCCCTCTCCTTCCCTTAACCCCCTGCTGAATGGAGATCGTTGTCTTTAATAATCATAACCATTTTTTCGTGTCCAAAAATCCTCTTATATCAATTATAACTTCATTGGTTGATAAGTTTTTAAGCTTTACAACATAATTTAAAAGGAGCCCCCTTCTTTCTTCCCCTCTCTACACTGTAAAGTGTAAGGGTCTATAACATTCGTAGAAACATATCTCGTAACCAAGTACCTTCCAATGCCATATTAATTTCCATTTGTTGGTTTTGTTTGCATAAATTGAGAACTTATGCTAACAAAAGTGTATTGGGCTCATCTCCCTCCTCCTATGTACCTACTCACTGAAAGGAGGATGGTGTGTCAGATATTCATAGAATCATAGCAAAATGATTTTCCATGTTAAGTTTTGTCCATTTCTCGGATTTTATAAAAAAAAAAAAGTTAAATGTAAGCCTTCTCTTCCCTTCCTATATTCCCAATTCTATCATCCTACTGCAAGAAAGGAATTGCTTCACAAAGAAAAAGTATTTTTCGTACTCAAATACCATCAAGACGCCATTCACCGCCCAGTTAAGCGGTTTTTCAACTTCAAACATGTGTAATAAAAAAACGACGGCAGATTTTTATTCGCTTTCTTTTCCAATACATCCCAAAACTGCTCTACTTTAAATAAAAAATTTAGTGGAATGCGAAAAATGTACGCTTTTCGAAATAATTAACTAAACTTTGGGGTGTTCAACTGGCCCCATTACCGCCCACTCGACTTTTCCGGGTATCGATAATGTTTTCTTAAGGAAAAACTATCTAAACAACACGGAAACTTTTCTTTTTAGTATTTTCCATACAACGAGCTGTCAAAACCATATTTTGGCTCTTTAGAGAACACATTTTGTGATTTTTTTCCGCAAATTTAGTACAAATTTTAACAAAGTGCGTTGACTGACAAAATGATGATTCCCGGCAAACAACCTCAAGTAACCGGTTACTTTCAGCGATAAAACATCATTTTCTAACATAATCAAACTAAATGCTTCTTACAATTTACACATTTGACACAATACATGCGTTAAAAACAAAGAAATTGTGCGTGACCGGTCATTAGGAACCCACACTTTTTTTATACACCAATTACCGCCCATCACTAAACGCTTCAAAAAACAACAACTATTGAAAAAATCGAAAATTTTTTGATGCAAATCTATTCTACGAAAATAAAACTATCGTTTCAAGTCGATTTTAGGTCCAATAGGTACTATCTAGTAAACAAAAACCCTTTTTGCCCTAGGAGTACAGTAATGCTTAGTTCGCTAACAGGCGTCGAATTCAATAATTTGACCGGAAACGAAAAAACAAATATTTAATTTCTGGCTATAGTTAGCATAATTAAGTGATGTTTTTTCAGTGAAATGGTCGAACAATGATGCCGACACAGAACACAGGTCTTATATTTGGAGAAAACATCCCAGTTTTTTCAAAATACACACAAAAGGGTGATTTTGGGCGGTAAATGGTGTCTGGGCGGTGAATGGCGTCTTGATGGTACTTTTTGATGCCAAATTTAGTTTCATTTGCTCAATTAATTCTCGAGTTATGCAAAAAAAATTGTATGGAAGCCCTCCTTTCCTCCTTTATATCTTTCCGCTGAAAAAAAAAGTTGGGGCTTAAATTTATAATAGAAACATTTCTCGTATCCAAAAACCCTCACATGCCAAATATGGTTCAATTTGCTCGATCAACTCTCCAGTTATACTGAAAACTGTAAGAGAGACCTCTCCTCCCCCTTTTCATCCACCTCTTTGAAGGAGTGAGGGATTCCAAATAATCATAGAAGCATTTCTCGTACCCAATTATCGTTCCATGCCAAATTTGGTTCCATTTGCTATTGTAGTTCTTGAGTTATGCAGTAAAAATTGTATGAAACTCCCCTCCTTCTTTCCTTTCTCCCCGCTGGAAGAAGGAAGGGGTCTCAAACAATCATTAGAACATGTCACGTTCTCAAATACCCGCCCATGCTAAATTTGGTTCCATTTGCTTAATTAGTTTTTGAGTTATGTAAAAAATTATAAAAGAGGCCCCTCCCCCCTTTATATATCCCTACTGGAAAGAGAGAGGGGTCTCGAATAATCATAGAAATATTTTTCGTATCCAACTACCCTCCCATGCCAAATTTGGTTCCATTTGCTTTAATAGTTTTTGAGTTATGTAAAAAAATATGAAAGAGGACCCTCCTTCTTTATACTGGAAAGAGGGAGGGGTCTCAAATAATCATTGAAATATTTTTCGTATCCAAATACCTTCCCGTGCAAAATTTGGTTCCAATTTCTTGATTAGATTTCGAGTTATATGAAAAATTGTAAGGTAGCCCCCCTCCCCCCTTTCTATCACCCCACTGAGAGGAGGGAGGGGTATCTTATATTCATAGAAATATTCCTCGTTCCCAAATACCACCCCATGCCAAATTTGATACCATTTGCTTGATGGGTTCTCGAGTTATGCAAAAAATTGTCTTTTGTTTGGGAGGCCCCTCCCCCCCTTCATGAGAGAGGGAGGGGTCTCAAACCATAATAGGAACCTACCCCTACCTCCAATACCCCCACCTGCCAAGTTTCACGCAAATCGGTTCAGTAGTTTCCGAGTCTATAGGGAACAGACAGACAGACAGACAGACAGACAGACAGAAATTCATTTTTATATATATAGATACTAGCTGACCCGGTGTGCTTTGCCACACCTTTCAAAAACAAATGATATTTTCAGAAAGTATTTAATTTTTTATTGTTTTGTTGTCATTATTTTAAATCAAGTTATAACATAATTCATAAGCAACCGCTATAAAATGAGAGCTGCAGCTGGGGTTTTGAGTTGCAACACAAAGATGACTTAAACTAATTTTCTGAATTTTGATCTATAAATTTTTGTGTAAGTTCTGATAATTTAAATCTGTTTCTTTAAGCTCTGCCCTGAAAAAGGAGGGTCTCAAATCAATCGTACGCAAAAAATCTAACTTATAAAATATGGTTGTTTTTGCTTGATATTCTCTGGATAAAAACTGATAAGAGAGTACCCTCTGCCCTTCCCTTCACCCCCTGCTGAATGGAGGTCGTGGTCTTAAATAATCATACCCATTTTTTCGTGCCCAAAAATCCTCTTATATCAAATATAACTCCATTGGATGATAAGTTTTTAAGCTTTACAACATAATTTATAAGGAGCCCCCTCCTTTCTTCCCTCTCTACACTTCGTAGAAAATCGTATCCAAGTAACTTTCCATGCCATATTTGTTTCCATTTGTTGGCTTAGTTAGCATGAATTGAGAACTTATCCTAACAAAATTGTATGAGGCTCACCTCCCTCCTCCTATGAACCTACTCACTGAAAGGAGGATGGTGAGTCAGATAATCATAGAATCGCACCAAAATGATTTTTCATGTTGAGTTTTGTCCATTTCTCGGATTTTGTAAAAGTTTAATGTAAGCTTTCCTCTTCCCTTTCTATATTCCCAATTCTATCCTCCTACTGCTAGAAAAGAATTGTTTCACTTAGAAAAAAATTTCGCATTGAAATACCATCCCATGCCAAATTTGGTTTTGTTTGCTTAATAAATTCTTGAGTTATGCATAAACTTGAAAGAAAGTACCATCCCTCCTTCCGTTCTCCCCATTGAATAGAGGGGATTTTTATGCCAAATTTGGTTTCATTTGTTCGATTAATTCTCGAGTTATGCAAAAAATGTGTATGGAAGCCCCCTTTTTCCCTTTATATCTTTACGCTGAAAAAAGACGGGGCTTTAATTTATAATAGAAACATTTCTTGTATCCAAATACCCTCACATACCAAATTTGGTTACATTTGCTCGATCAGCTCTTTATTTATACTGAAAATTGTAAGGGAGACCTCTCCTCCACCTTTTCATCCAACTCTTCGAAGGAGTGAGGGATACCAAATATGTAAAGAAGCATTTCGCGTTCCTAAATTTCATTCCATGCCAAATTAGGTTCCATTTACTGTTGTAGTTCTCGAATTATGCAGTAAAAAATGTAAGACATACCCCTCCCTCTTTCCTTTCTCCCCGTTGGGAGAAGGAAGGGGTCTCAAACAATCATTACAACATGTCACATTCCCAAATACCCGCCCATGCCAAATTTGATTCCATTTGCTTAATAAGTTATTGAGCTATGCAAAAAATTATAAAAGATGCCCCCTCCCCTCTTTATGTATCCTTACTGAAAAGAGGGAGGGGTCTCAAATAATCATAGAAATAATTTTCGTATACAAATACCCTCCCATGCCAAATTTGGTTCCATTTGCATTATTAGTTTTTGAGTTGTTTAAAAAATTATGAAAGAGACCTCCCCCTTTCTAAGGAAAAGAGGGAGGGGTCTCAAATAACCATTGACTTATTTATCGTATCCAAATACCCTCTCATGTCAAATTTGGTTCCAATATCATGATTAGTTTTCGAGTTATATGAAAATTGTAAGGTAGCCCCCCCCCCCCTTCCTATCACCCCATTGGGAGGAGGGAGGGGTATCTAATATTCACAGAAATATTCCTCGCTCCCAAATACCACCCCATGCCAAATTTAATACCATTTGCTTGATTGGTTCTTGAGTTATGCAAAAAAAAATTTTTTATTTGGGAGGCCCCTCCCCCCCTTCATGAGAGAGGGAGGGCTCTCAAACCATAATAGGAACCTTCCCTGACCTCCATTACCCCCATCTGCCAAGTTTCACGCAAATCGGTTCAGTAGTTTCCGAGTCTATAGGGAACAGACAGACAGACAGACAGACAGACAGACAGACAGACAGACAGAAATCCATTTTTATATATATAGATTAAAAAAAAACTCATCATAATAATTGGAGGACGACATGTGCTGATGAACTCTCCACTTCTTCCTTAGGAATCATGTCCGCAGCTTGCCGTAAGAATACCGGAATGTTGTGCCGCACCATTTTTTCGGACCTGCAAATATAATAACGGAAGTGATAAATATTTCATTACTTAGAATTTCTGTCTGTCTGTCTGTCTTTCTGTCTGTCTGTCTGTCTGTCTGTTCCTTATAGACTCGAAAACTACCGAACCGATTTAGGTGAAACTTGGTGGGTGGGAGTATTGGAGGCCGGGGAAGGTTCCTATTGTGGTTTGAGACCTCTCCCACTCTCATGAAGGAGGGGAGGGGCCTCCCAAACAAAAGAATTTTTTTTGCATAACTCGACATTAAATCAAGCAAATGGTATCAAATTTGGCCTGGGGTGATAATTGGAAACGAGGAATATTTCTAGAATTATTGGGTACCCCTCCCTCCTCTCAGTGGGATGATGGGAAGGGGGGAGTGGGCTAACTTACAATTTTTCATATAACTCGAAAACTACCCGAATAGAAATGTACGATGAAAAAACTATGAATTCCATATTCACAAACCATAAATTTTATGGTCTACACAATGCTTATTATCGTCCACGATACCGTGAATGCACATTGAAATTCATATTTTTCGACCATACATTTCATCGTTTTGACGAAAATAACCATGAAAAAGGGGTATTGTTATGCAGCGTGACCATGAAAAAAATGGCGATTTTCCATACATTGGGAAGCCCAATAATATAAAGTTCATGGTTATAACATCATCCAGTTTTTCATGGTAAAACCATGAAAACCCGATAATATTCAATGTTCACCCACTGAAATAAAAATCTTTGATCATGGTGGGATTTTTGTTTTTGATTTTAATTATGTCATCATTATCAAAGATTTGTTTGATTAAAAAAACGAATGTATTTATTTGTTCATGACATTTATTTAGAAAATCTCAACATTTTACTTACACATTTAACCACACGGTGATTATTCGGTGGACTGGAATGCTTTGTACACCAGCATCTCATAGCCACTCCCGGAATCTATTGGCCACCATGTCACGAGCCTCTCGCAGTGTTGAGTTATTTTGCTCCCTCGTCTGAAGTGGAGCTTCGGAAGTTCTGTCAGCTTCTGGAAAAAAATGATTTTTTGAGTTTGGTCAGTTTTCTAATCAATATGCATGCAATGTACTTACCACCACCACCGCAAATAGAGCAATTGCCTTCCAACTCGGCATGACGTCCAAAAATTCCAGAACTTGTCCGGATTCAGCAGCTTTTAACTGAAAAAGATTTTTCCAATCGCGAGAAAACCGTTCCCCGAAAAAAATGGCACGCAATTATTTTTTCCTACACGCTAATTTGTTAAAGTGTAGAAAAAGCAAAGTTTAACAACGTTTGGATTTTCATTTTACCATGAAGTACATGGTAACAATGATAATCACAAGAAAATTATCATAATACCGTACTTCTGTCATTTTCGGCAACTATGAAATATTTTGAATAAACGATGTACTTCACGGTTACTTAGAAAATTATGGTGATTTCATAATTAAATGCGGTTGAAAGATATTTAGATACCACGATGAAGTTGATTGTTACATTGAATATCATTGTTCAGTTATTTTAAAACCATGGTCCTTGCTATTCGGGTAATCAAGATATTGGAATTAAAGTTGGCTTGGGAAAGTATTTGGATACGAAAACTATTTCAATAATAATTTGAGGCCCCTCCCTCTTTCCAGTAGAAAAGGGGAGGGGGTCTTTTCTATAATTTTTTACATAAATCAAAAACTAATAAAGCAAATGGAACCAAATTCTGCATAGGAGGGTATTTGGATACGAAAAATATTTCTATTATTATTTGAGACCCCTCCCTCTTTCCAGTGAGGAGATATAAAGGGGAGAGGGGGCCTCTTTTTTAATATTTTACATAACTCATTAACTAATTAAGCAAATGGAACCAAATTTGGCATGGGCAGGTTTTTGAGATCGTGATATGTTCTAATGATTGTTTGAGCCCCTTCCTTCTTCCAGCGGGGAGAAAGGAAAGAGGAAGGGGAGTTTCATACAATTTTTACTTATTATCGATATTGGTTGATATTTTTCGGTAAAAATTAAGTCAAATCCAAACAACTTCTTTACGTTTCGGCTTACTGTTTTGTTTCGGCCATCTTCAGAAAAAAAATGTTTCGCCGTGTGCTTTCCTAACGGATGTCTAACTAACTTACAATTTTTACTGCATAACTTGAGAATTTCAACAGCAAATGGAACCAAATTTGGCATGGAACGATATTTGGGTACTAGAAATGCTTCTATCAATATTTTGTATCCCTCATTCCTCCAAAGAGGTGCATGAAAATGGGGAGGAGAGGTCTCCCTTACTTTTTTCAGTAAAACTGGAAAGCTGATGGAGCAAATGGAACCATATTTAACATGTGAGGGTATTTTTATACGAGAAAGGTTTCTATTATAAATGAAGCCCCACCTTTTTTTCAGCGGAAAGATTTAAAGGGGGAAAGGAGGGCTTCAATACAAATTTTTTGCATAACTCGATAATTAATCGAGCAAATGAAACCAAATGTGGAATCAAAAAGTATTTGAGTACGAAATATACTTTTATGAATATTAAGTTCTCATCCATTCATTCAATGGGGAGAACGGAAGGGGGAATGGTACTTCCTTTCAAGTTCATGCATAACTCAAGAATTTACTACGCAAATAAAAACCACAAATTTCAATACAAGAAACTTTTCTATGTGAAACAATTCCTTTCTGGCAATAAGAGAATAGAATTGGGAATACAGGATGGGAAGAGGAAAGCTTTTATTAAACTTTTTTTTTAAAAAATCCGAGAAATTGACAAAACTTAACATGGAAAATCATTTTGGTATGATTCTATGATTATCTGACACACCATCCTCCATTCAGTGAGTTGGTACATAGGAGGAGGGAGGTAAGCCCAATACAATTTTGTTAGTATAAGTTCTCAATTCATGCTAACGAAGCCAACAAATGGAAACAAATATGGCATGGAATGGTATTTGTTTACGAGATATTTTTCTACGATTGTTAAAGACCTTCATGCTTTAAGCCCGGTTTACAGTTCCTGTGAACTCGAACTCGAACGTGAACGTGAACTCACCACAGTGAAAAAATATCCCGCAGTGAAATGTCAAATCGGTCCAGAGGTGCCAGGTGTCCTGATTTATCAGGATTTGTCCTGATTTTCGAGAGACCGTCCTGATTTTTCTAAAAGCTACGAGTTGTCCTGATTTTTTAAAATTTGCCCCTAAAATGTCCTGATTTGTACTGATTTTCATAAAAACCTCGTAAATATGATCGAATTTGTAGTTAAACTATGAGAAACCGAATAAATAGGTTATAAAATAGTTATTCCCATTTAACAGATCGTAATTTTCGGTTCAGATGATATTCAAATGGTGTTTTTCGATATGAACTACCTTCCAGCCAACAAGCTGCGTATAGTTGTTGCATAAATCAAGGCGTTTACAGCACATGTATTGCGCCTTTATTTATGCAATTTAAGCAGCATCCTTATAATTTTCATGAATCAAGAGATGTCCTGAAAAATCCTGATTTTTAACTTCTCGTTGTCCTGATTTTTGACGAAACCACCTGGCATCCCTGAATCGGTCAAATCTCCCCAATTAGCAACAAGTTTGTTCAATGACAGAACCCAAGCAACCAGAATTCCCTTAAAAAGGTTCCATAGAAGCTTAATCAGCTCTCGTTTGTGTCTGAAGAGAATGCTAATCAGCCCAAAATTTAAGTTCTTAAAGCTACTTTCAAGTTCGTTTAGGTGGCTGTAGAGAACGCTGTTCAGCTTCTAAGAGAATGTCAAGAAACTTCTACGCGCCGAAAAAAAAATCCGATTGACAGATTGCTCTGACAACCACATGTCAGATTGCTAGGTTGCCGGTCTATCATGGTCTATCTCATTGATTTAAATTATATTGTTTTGATTACAAAAGCTGCTTACACGCCTAGAGAATTGAACCGCTGCTCTCTAGGTTGCAATGAAACTCACCAGCCTCTCGACCAATCCAGCAATAGCTAATTGCCACTGTAATGATTAGTATTTAAACTTAATGTCATTTGAGATGATTGAGTGGGTTGGTCAACTGAAGGAACCTTATTTCGTTCAAAGGACTTTCAATACACAATATGAATCATAACAAAAATTCGCATCATCAAGAATTTATTCGAATATCTTATTTAACATTTATAAGAAAAATTTGAAAAAATCTTGAATTCCATTTGTATATATCAGTACAGATATGAACAAATCAAATACCATGACAAGAAATTGACAGACATTTTTGACATGTCGCTTAGAATTCCCATATAGGTTCTTTAAAACACCTTCAAGTACCTTAATGGTGCGCTTTAGAATGTTACGCGAACGTTATCGACCTTCTTGAAAAACATTTTTGACATGTCGCTTAGAATTCCCATATAGGTTCTTTAAAACACCTTCAAGTATCTTAATGGTGCGCTTTAGAATGTTACGCTAACGTTATCGACCTTCTTGAAAAACATTTTTGACATGTCGCTTAGATTTCCCATATAGGTCCTTTAAAACACCTTCAAGTATCTTAATGGTGCGTTTTGGAATGTTACGCGAACGTTATCGACCTTCTTGAAAGAAGTTCCATTAAATGCGCTTAGAAGTTCCGTTATCGGTAGTATTAACCTTTCAAAGGGCGATGTAAGTTCCTGAGTAACTTTTAGGCGACAAGAGTCACCTGAAGTTCCCGTAATACATTTTTTCAGCCAAATGTGAACTTCGGAGTTCGGAGTTAAGTAAAAACGCGACTTTTGGTTGCTTGGGAAACGAACCGGTGTTCAAATTTTAATACCAATTTCTTAAGAAACATATAAAGAACCAAAAATAAAACCTATTCTTCTTCAAGCCATATTCATTTTTGAAAACGATTGATTTAAAAAAAATCCATAAGTCTTTATCCGTGAATACAATGAATTTAAATTTGAATTATGAATTTTGAGTACTCCCAAAAAGTTTTTATCTATCAAAAAGTAACTAGCTTAAGGGGATTTTTTTTTATTATCTGACGGGTTTGCGCCGGGGGTCTTCAGATTTTCCCCAAAATTGAAAATTTGGTTCATTTTTGCAACTTAAAAACACATGTATTTTTTTCAGATTTCTAACATTTTTATTTTTTGAGTTAGCTTCGGTTAGATTTTTTTGTAAATAAAAAATAACAATTTTTCAAAGCTACATAACTCTGTTGTTTCTCAACGGAAACTATAAAATAGCACATCAAAATGCATTGAAATTTTATCAGCTTTTCAAATAGAATAGTTGAAAAAAATTAAATAATGACCTTCAACATGAAATGTTGTAAATAAACTTTAAATGGCGTCTAAAAGTACCGTCTGCACCACCGAATATTTTGCAAAAAATACCATTGTGTAGCTCGATTTATGATGCAACTTTCATCTGAAGGCACCAAAGTGGGCCATTAACACCTTGAAGAGTTATGAAAGAAATAATGACAATAAATCTCTTTTTTTGCATCGAAAACAAACAATGGTCGAACAACTGCACTCACATATGGAGATAGCAAGCACTTCTTACAACATGGAAACAAAAGAACTTGTCAATGCTGGTAAAAAACACTATTTTTTCGTCCTTTTCAGACCGCCCCTACTCGCATAACAGTCCCATATGAATTTTCGTCATTTTAGGTCAACATAAGGCTTCAACATAAAAGACTAAAAAAAGAGGTTTTGTTCTAGAAATTTCGAAAAAAAAAAATCAATTCGTGGCTGTCCTATATGAAATATACCTGAATCACAGTCCCATATGTGAAATACCACGGATTTGGTTACTTTTCAATGTTTCTTTCGGCGAAATAGTCTTTGGTTTATTGCTTTGAATCATTTAAACATTTTTTTAACTCACTTGATGTCGAATGATGCACACGAGTTTTCGAAGGCAGGTCTGACTTTCTTAGGAATGACTTCCTGAGCGAAAAACTATCGGATGCAATCAAAAATCGTAAAAAGATTCAACTTACAATGTGGAATTCATGATATTTTTTTGCAAAAGTATGTTTCTTTTTCTGACAATTGCATTTAGAAGTTCAAAAATTATCAAATTTAAGTCTTAGAAAGGAGCTTGGTGAGAAAAATATATTTTGTATGGGACTGTTATGCTAGTAGATTCGAAAAAGGTTTCAAATATGGTCGATTAACAGTCCCATAATGAATAAAAATGGTGCTCTCGACCTTACCAATAACCCAATTTCGAAAATTTCAGGCCTAACGATTTATTATGACAACCTAGAAACGATTTTCGTTTATGCTAAAAGTGGTGGTCACAATTTAAAAATATATTCCAAAACAGAAAAAGCTGATTGTCTCGCTTGCTTATTTTTGTATATGGGACTGTTATGAAACAAGGGGCGGTAGATTGTTGCAGCTTAACTGATTTCATGTTATACCCAAAAATCTATTAACGTATTCGTTTATACCCAGTTTTGCACCAGGTCACAACAAGTTATGCACATTTTACTGTCATTTTTAGAAGTTTATGCGCTAAGTTTTGCATCCGCACGCAGAGAAAACTTGGATTTTGATACAAAATAAAACTGACTTTGATTCAAAACATTGAGTTTTTTGAATCAAACTCCTGTTTTCTTTGAATCAATGAATTATCGTTCTAATTCAAATGAATAATTATTGAAAGAAAGAATTAATTTTTTGAACTGAATAATTTTGGACTTAGATTTTAAACAAATTCTTTGATTCAAAAGAAATTTGTTCAATTGCACATTTCGTTTATAACAAAGTAAATTTTCTTTTAACCAAAGAAAATTGTTTTCAACAGAAAGGAATAATTTCTTTAAATTAAAATTTTAAACTTTGAAGATATTTTGGATTGAGCAAGAACCGAATTTCGAATAAAGTTTGTCCGGTTGTGTTGAAAATCAAAACTAGTGAATCAGAGATAGCTGTTTAGGAGGATTCAGGATGAAGAATGGTAAGTGTGTGTTAATCCATTAAACAAAAAGTGAATGTTTAAGATTTTATATAAACTCTTGCATTGTTACAGGACCACGGCTGATTCCGCCCCAAATCCAGCGGTCTGATTATCTTCGGTCCGATCTTCAGCGGCAACCACCAGTTGGATGACCTCTAAAGCTAGCAACTGGAGCTGCTTCCGGAACTCTATTAAGCGGCCCAAAAAGAATGCCCTCAGGCCAAAATTAGGACCGGATGATTCCATTATAGTGAACCAGTGTTAGTGTTAATTTTGTAAATAAAAATGAATTTAAAATGTAAATTCTTTTTTTTTATTATTCAAAATTCCTAATAGGAACTTCAGACAACAGAAAATATTTCTTCCAATTGGAATAAAAGGAAAATGGTTCAATGAATTAATCCTTTTAAATCTAAGTCTAAATTACATTGAAGCAAACGAGAACAACTTTGCATCAAATGGAACTGTTTTTTGTTTCAAACTTACTTACTTAATGATCCCGCGCCGATCCTCCGGTGCATAGGGCCGTGGTAAAAGACCTCCACTGTTGACGATCCGGAGCCAGCGTCTTCACCTGGTCCCAGTCAAGATTCTCGTCGACAGTTCGGATTTCAGCGGCTAGGCTTCGCCGCCACGAATTTCTGGGTCTGCCTCTTCTTCGATGACCTTCTGGATTCCAATCTAGCGCCTCTCTGCAAATCTCGTTTTCATCTCTTCGCAGCGTGTGCCCAATCCATCTCCACTTACGTTCCCGAATCTCGATTTCCAGCGCCTTTTGATGACACCGGCGATGTAGTTCCTCATTCGAGATCCAGTTGCCAGGCCACCAAGCGCGGATGATATTCCGCAGGCAGCGATTTACAAATACTTGCAGTTTTCGCGTCGTTACCGCATATGTGCACCAAGTTTCGCACCCGTACAGCAATACGGATTTGACGTTTGAGTTGAAGATTCGGATTTTTGTTCGTAGAGAGATCTGGCGTGACCGCCAGATGTTTCGGAGAGTCGCAAACGCAAATCGGGCCTTTCTGATCCGTGTTTCGATGTCTTTTCTGGTACCACCATCAGGCGTAATCTGGCTACCAAGATACTGGAAGCACTCCACTTTCTCAACTTGTTGCCCAGCTACCATGAAACTGGAGGGATTTCCTGTGTTGATCTCCATCGACTTGGTCTTTCCGACATTGACTTTGAGACCTGCTGCCTTGGAACTTTCGGTGAGGTCGTCGAGTTTGCTCTGCATATCTGGTTGTGTTTGGGCGAGCAAAACAATATCGTCAGCCAGGTCAAGGTCGTTCAGTTGCTCCATTGTTGAAGGATTCCACGGCAATCCTCGGTTCGGTGCACAGTCAATCGATCCAATCAGAATCTCATCCATTACGATAAGAAAAAGTAGCGGTGATAGAATACATCCTTGTCTCACTCCAGCAGTTACCGGGATTGGTTCGGACAAGACACCGTCGTGCAAGACCTTGCACGAAAATGCCTCATACTGTGCTTCGATGAGATGGACTAGTTTCTCTGGGACCCCTCGTCGCCTTAGAGCCGCCCAGATGTTTTCATGGTTAAGTCGGTCGAATGCTTTTTCGAAATCAACGAACACCAGCAGAAGAGAGTCCTGAAATTCGTTGATTTGTTCCAGTATGATTCGTAGCGTTGTGATGTGGTCCACACATGATCGTCCGGATCGGAATCCAGCTTGTTGCCGTCGGAGTGTAGCGTCTATTTTCTCCTGGATCCTGTTCAGAATCACTTTGCAGAGTACTTTGAGGGTTGTACAGATCAACGTTATGCCTCGCCAGTTACCGCACTCTGTCAGGTCTCCTTTCTTCGGGACCTTTACGAGGATACCCTGCATCCAGTCGGCCGGGAATGTTGCAGTATCCCAGATGTCAGCGAAAAGACGGTGCAACATTTGTGCTGATAGGGCAGGGTCGGCTTTCAGCATTTCAGCAGGGATGCAATCGATCCCAGGTGCTTTGTTGGATTTCATGTTTTTGATTGCCGCTTCTATTTCAGCCAGCGAAGGCGCTTCCGAGTTGACGCCATTTATGCGACTTACTGTTGGCGCTTCGAGCTGCAGATTCTGTTGGCCATCGCTATTCGTGACTCGGAAGAGTTGTTCGAAGTGCTCAGTCCATCGTTTGAGCTGATCTGTTCGATCGGTCAATAACTGACCTGCTCGGTCTTTTAGCGGCATTCTTGCATTAGTCCTTGCACCAGTGAGGCGGCGAGAAATGTCATAAAGTAATCGGATATCTCCATTGGCGGCGGCTCTTTCTCCCTCTTCGGCTAGGGAGTTTGTCCAGGCTCTCTTGTCTCGTCTACAAGCTCGTTTAACTGCCTTTTCCAGCTCCGCATATCGTAAGCGGGCGGCTGCTTTGGCTGACCCGGTACATGCCTGCTCAATTCCGACTTTCGCCTTTCTCCGATCATCGACCATCCTCCAAGTTTCATCCGTCATCCATTCACTCCTTCTTCCACAAACTTTACCGAGAGTACCATGGCTCGTCGTGATAAAGGCATTCTTGATTCCACACCACTGTTCTTCGACTGTTCCGTCTGTCGGCAGCTCCGAGGCTCGGGATTCTAGCTGTTCAACGTATGCCCTTTTCACCTCTGGATTCTCCAACCGGCGGACGTCGTATCGACACCCGACTTTCTCCTCGCGCCGTTGGACACGTGCAACTCTCAGTCGTATCTCGCCAAGGACGAGGTGATGGTCAGATGCAATGTCTGCGCTTCGCTTGTTGCGGACATCAAGAAGGCTCCTTCTCCATTTTCGGCTGATGCAGATGTGGTCAATTTGATTTTCTGTTCGGCCATCTCGGGATACCCAAGTGACCTTATGTGCTGGTCGATGGGGGAAGAGCGATCCACCGATCACCATGTTGTTGTTGCCACAAAATTCTACAAACAGCTCTCCGTTTTCGCTCATCTGTCCTAGGCCATGGCGCCCCATGATGCGCTCAAGGTCCTGATTGTCGGAGCCAATTTTTGCGTTGAAGTCGCCCAAATGGATTTGAATGTCACCCTTCGGAATTCTCTCAACCACGCTGTTCAGTTGACTGTAAAACTGCTCTTTCTCCTGCAAGTCGGCAACGTCAGTTGGCGCATAACACTGGACCATTGTAAGGTTTCTAACCCGTGTTCTAAATCTGGCTACGATTATTCTTTCGTTTATCGGTTCCCATCTAATGAGGGCCGCGTAGGCTTGCGGGCTTAACAGGAAACCAACTCCTCGTTCCCGAGTAGCATGTTCTCCTCGTATGCCAGAGTAAAGCAGGACTTGCCCGGATTGTGTCTTGTGTTCTCCAGTATTAGGCCAACGGACTTCGCTCAGTCCCAGAATTTCAAGCTTGAGGCGGCTAGCCTCTCTAGCAAGTTGTTCCAGTTTGCCTTGTTGGGCAAGGGTTAAAACATTCCAAGTTCCAATTCGTGTCCGTGTTTTCATGCTAAAAGTCGTCGCCAAAGTTCCAGGTCGGTCATTTCTTTCGGATTCCGTAACAATTTTAAATCGGGAGCAGTAGGTTGTTAGCCTAAAGTCCCTATCCCGCGATGGGGCTGCCATCTTGGACTTAGCTGGCGGGAGCCGCATTTCGTAAATTCAGCCGCTCGCTGCGAGACAGACGCTGTTTGAGCCGCCCCTGACCTGGAGAACAGACGCTCGGTTGTTGTTGCACGCCGCCCCTGACCTGGGGAACAGACGCGTGCGGCCACCTTCTCAGTCTGCATGCGACCAAAGCATCCACCGGGGTTGGGTACCCGATCTCCGCTTAGGTTACTCGCACCCCAGCCGGCACCGCGGGGAGGTAGAGATAGGAGTTGTGAATAAGAGGTGATATGACCACTATGGGGTCTCGTGTTGCACATTATCCACCGTTTACCAGCCAAACCAATACTTTTGTTTCAAAGCATTAATATTTTGATTCAAAGATTTTTCAAAAGAAAAAAATTTTGGAACAAACGAAATTGCATTTGAATCAAAGGAATTTTTATTTATCCCAAAATCAAAGGAAAAAATCCTTTGTTTTTGCGGCACTTTCCTTTGAAATAAAAAATCTTTTCGCTGCGTGCGTAATTCCCCAGATTTGATTTAAAATGGACGGTGGAACACTGAAGATTCGTGTGTGAGCGATCGAGGTAGCAAAACACTGACGACGAATTATGTTCGTTCTAGTATGGTAAACCTCAAAACTGGGCGAATGGAGAAAACGAATACGGTAAAAGTATCATATTTTCATCATTTTACAGCCTGGGCTGGCCATTCTGAGCTCTTTGATTATTTCTACAACATTTGTGTCACTTTTCATACTTTTTTAATCAATGGGAAAGGATTTTTGTGTCCAGTGCTTAGCTCCCGATATAAAAACTATGTAAAGCACGTCTATATTTCATTTTTTTAATCACATTTTTGTGATCCCAAACACAGGGACTGAACCTTCTACTATTGGCATTGATTATGCTTCACAATGATCTTTGATCGAAAAATTAATAAGTTACATAGTATATGACCAGGTTGTAAAAGCAACATTCCCATTATTAGTTATATCACTTAAACAATACGATACTCAGAATTTTGGTTAAAATTTAAAGTCAGTTTTGCTGCAAACACTCTACAAAGCACGAAAAAGTAGTGTTTTTTACCTGCTTTGGTAAGTTCTTTTGTTTCCATGTTGTTAGAAGTGCTTGCTATCTCCATATGTGAGTGCAGTTGTTCGACCATTGTTTGTTTTCGATGCAAAAAAAGAGATTTATTGTCATTATTTCTTTCATAACTCTTCAAGGTGTTAATGGCCCACTTTGGTGCCTTCAAATGAAAGTTGCATCATAAATCGAGCTACACAATGGAATTTTTGGCAAAATATTCGGTGGTGCAGACGGTACTTTTAGACGCTATTTAAAGTTTATTTACAACTTTTCATGTTGAAGGTCATTATTTAATTTTTTTTCAACTATTCTATTTGGAAAGCTGATAAAATTTCAATACATTTTGATGTGCTATTTTATAATTTCCGTTGAGAAACAACAGAGTTATGTAGCTTTGAAAAGTTGTTAGTTTTTATTTACAAAAAAATCTAACCGAAGCTTACTCAAAAAATAAAAATGTTAGAAATCTAAAAAAATACATGTGTTTTTAAGTCGCAAAAATGAACCAAATTTTCAATTTTGGGGAAAATCTGAAGACCCCCGGCGCAAATTGTCAGATAATAAAAAAAAATCCCCTTAAGCGATTTTTTTCTTTAGAAAAACTTATTGAAAAAAAACGTTATGAATGAACTTAAGCAAAATAGCCAATTTTTTTTGTTCTTGATTAAAAGTTTGTTAAAAAAGGTTATCAAAATTACTTTTTAATAAAATGAAACAATCGAAAAGTTTTTATGAAATTCAAATGCATCGGTTTGGCTTATAATTTGGCTGCTTTTCAGTTCTTTTTGAAAACATTATTTTGGGAAAAATTTCAAGAGTTTTCCTATTATTTCCATACCCTTTCTGAAGCATACGTTTTAACAGAGCTGATTCTACTTTTTTTTTATTTCAATGGATTCTGGCCATTCGCATGGTTCTTGTTTACATTTATTCGTTGAGAAACTCTCTCAACAGGTACAATTAAAAACGAGTTTTCAACATGAGAAAAAAATTATCTAAGCGGCTCATTTAAAACTCGTAGTATTTTTAAGCCTTTAATTGCCTTTTAATGTGCCTGCAATTTAAAAACTATTTTTTATCGAGCAAAAACAAATTCCGTCATCGGTGAAATTTTTTTCAGAATGCACATTGCCATTCGGACGTGAAAATGAACGCGGAATTTATATTCACCACTCTTGTTCGTTTTCCGTTTTCACGTTCGCTCAGTGCGTTTACACTTCGAGCGGAATGTCAGTGAACGCGGAAAAAATATTCCGCAGTGAAAATCAGGGGAATTGAAATAAAACCAATGTTAAAGGGTTTTGAACAAGGAAATCAGTTCAAAAATAATCATTCAACCATTCCGCATCTATTCCACCTAGTTTCGCAGCCATGAAATGCAGCATAGTCGAGTTTTTGAAGAATATAAGTATTTTCATTTTCACGTTCGAAAGAACTGTAAATGCACCTTTACAGTGTAGATAGGGAATGAAAGAATTTAAGTCATATTTGTGTTGCAATTCGAAACTCCAGCTGCTGCTCTCATTGGGTGGTATGAAAAAAACTTAGTAATTGCTTTTGCTAAACTGAATCGAGCAGTCTAGCAGTCGTTTAAAGCAATTGCTTCGGTTGTTATGAATAAAGTTTTTTTGACAGCTGTTTTCTCAGTCCGGAGCTTTTACTTTTAGAACAAGCTAGTTTGGTATGAATAAAGCTCAAACCTGAAGCAAATGCTCGACAAATTTCATAGCAATTGCTTTATTTTCCAAGCATGCTCGGTAGCAGACTTTTCTAATAAAAAATTCTTTAATAACGTCATGAACTTATCAGATTAGCAATATTTCACTTCAAAACAATTCAAAAAGGTATTTTCAACATAGATAAAGAAAAGTCGAAGTGATAACCCAACTTTTTTCATATTCCTGTCGTTGTATAAAATCTTGTATAAATTCGTCTAAGATGACAATAAACAAATCAATTAGTAAATATTTCAAATTAAAAAAAATCCGGCTATAGTGGAAGAAGTCCCAAGTGGCTCAAAGTAAGAAATAAATTGTAATAACTTAAAACATTATACAGATCTCTCATTTTTATATAATTTTTTATAATCCTAAGATTTAAAAAAAATCTAAAATAAAATGCGCGCCTATTGCCTATTTTTTTTATACATCGGATTATCCCGATCCGAATACATGTGGGAGAGCTTATGATAAATATTAAAGTTAGGCCATTTTTTGTTTGACAATATTCGAATATGTATTCATTTTTCTTTAAACATCAACATACGAGCACGCATTAACAAAAAAAAATTCCGGTCGTTCTTACACCCAACACCCGCTTCGTCGACTTCAAGGCTACTTTAGCCGTACTTTTCAATTTTCTGATCGTCTTCTTTCATTTTACTTTAAAAAACTTCAGATTCTGCTGGTTGGATAGCTCTATTTTTCGAAGCAAAAGCTATGTTCTAAGACTTTAGTACACATCCGCTAAGCAAATGTTTATTCATACCAAACTAAGCCAATGCTTTTGACTTTTGCTTTGATTGATTTCGAGCTAAGTAAAAGCTACCGAAGCAATTGCTAAACCTTATTCATACCACTAATTGTATAACGGTTGCATTTGAATTATGTAATAATTTGGTTTAAAATAATACTAACAAAACAATAAAAATTTGAATTATTTTTGAAAATATCATTTATTTTTGAAGGGTGTAGCAAACAGCGGTGTGTAGACTCGCCTCGGAAAGAATCATTCGGCTGATTTCTTCCGAGTTTAACTTGCTATTTGCAGATTGATTTTATCTTCGTTCCAATCATCACATCAATGTGCACGAAACGAAGAAAACAGTTTTGCATTGATGTTTTCCATGCCTCGCAGGAATAAAATCACACCAACAAAACAACAGAACGAAGCTTACCGTACACGAATGCTCACGAGCGATCGTTGCCCGACGGACCGAGTTAACATTCCTCGCACCCTTTTCTCGCTCGTTTCCCGTTCCCTTGTATCTATCAATTTTAGCCACGCCCCCATACGTTGTCCGATTGACGTGTTCGGATGCCGAACGAAATCGATTTTTTTTAATTCGCAGAACCAGGGTTGCCAACAATTTTTTCCAAAAATCAGGGAACTGGCGAAATAAAATTCAGGCAAAATCAGGCTCCGTTAAAGTAACGGAAATTTCGGTCAAAGTGATGACCTTTTTTTTGGTATATTTTTACTCTAATATGTGTTGTGAGCCAACTTGGTTGAATAATTCTACTGCATCAAGCAATCGAAAGATTCCATTGAAATCCATTTTTTTAAATAAGAATTAACGAGAACCTTTCGATTGCTTTGATTCAGCCACTTTTTCACTTTTTCACTTCAGCTATAGTACCTACTCCTGTTCCTTACTACCCGTTTTTCATGACATTCGCAAAAATCAGGCATAATCAGGCATATTTTAAAAAATCAGGGAAATTCAATGGCTTATCAGGTTGTCAGGCAGAGCCTCGAAAAATCAGGCAATGCCTGAAAAATCAGGCACATTGGCATCTCTGCGCAGAACTGTTCGTTTGCTTCGCTGATGTTTCCCCCGATAAAGCATTTCCCGACTTGTCAACCGAACAGCTGATTTCTCATGTTTACAATTTTCGGCATCTGGTGGTAGGGTAAAAATAACAACAACACTACGCATGTTCAATGGCCGAATAGTAACGAAACCAAATTGGAGGTGCAATAGTAATGGTTATGCAAAATTCTTAATTTTTTAAACTAGATAAAATTAAAAAATGGTAAACATGACATACTTTGAATGTAATTTTGATGTTATGTAATATTAATTTGAAAAAACTATATCTTTTGAAGAAATAATTTAACAGTGCTAATCTCCCAAGTTCAAAATGGCGACCAGTACGTGTTTACATTTTTTCAAAACAAAAACAAAATGCTACTCTACCACCATCTGTCTCAGGAAATGCTCTATTGCTGTTTACTCCTGTCGAGTTTACCCGAAGCTTACTTCCTGATGCTTTCCGGGTTGAACTTTAGATAGCATCATTGCAGATTGAGTTTAACGAAATAAAATCGTTCTGCAAATAAGGGCAAAGTGCGAGTATGTAGACTCGCGATTTTAACATCTCTGGTAGCAAAGCACACCGGGTCAGCTAGTATTAATATATATTACAGATATTAATATGCTTACTGCAATATATCGCGTATCGTATGTTTCATCAATCGTTTTGTTCTCGGATGACTGACGAAGTTTTGACAAGAACAAAAACTACACGTTTTGAAGCGTACTCATGCATGCTTTTCAAAAAAATGTGTTACTCGCTAACTTTCAGCTACTCATTTCAGAGTGACGGTTACTCAGTTGTCGCCAAAACCGCACCTACTCAGTTCTGACTAAACGGCTTTTACTCAGAAATGACTAAGGTCGAATTCACAGTGAGCGCGAAGCGAAGTGCGAAGCGGATTTCCAATTCGCGAGAAAAACCGCTTCTCATTGAAACACGTTGAAAAAAACATCGACCGGCCACAGTGCAAGCGAATTTTCGTGCGAAGACCCGGCTAGATCGCGCGAATTCATCTTGTTCATCCGGACATACACTGAAAATATTCTCTCGGATATTTTTAATCGTAAAATGATTTATCAAAAAAATCTTTTTCAAAAGTTTATTTATTCAATTATTTTTGCCGTTTCTGTGTTGGTAATGAAAAATGCACGGTTTTTTAGCGCGGATTTTAGAAAAAAAAAAAAAACGCGGTTTCAGTTTCTTTCAATTGAAACAAATTCTAACTGGCAATAAACGACCGGTGGCATGAAAGCCCCACAATATGTGTATAGGATGAGGGGGCTGAACGGATAGAAGTTGGAATTTGTTATCCGACGCAATATTGAAATCCAATATGGCCCCTTCCACTCAACTTTAAAATGCTGGAAGTGACTGAAAAGCACATGAAACTTCACAATATGGGTATTGGATGAAAGTAACTTTGAATAAAACACGCCAAATGTGGTAAAATAATTATGCTAAAAAAAGACAAATATTACAAAATTAGACAAAAATATGAGAAAAAATTCACAGAAATGGCAAAACTATGACAAATGAGAGAAAAATAATTATGACAAAATAATAATCAAAATTTAACAATAAAATGACCTGACAGAACTTATATAAGGACCAATATTTGACAACAAATTCATGAAAATGAAAAAAAAATCAACAAATTTACAATAAAATCCCAAAAATCTGACAAAAAATAAGGCAAATGGGCTAGAATATGACAAAGTTCTGAAAAAAATATGACAAAAATTGGTCAAAAATAATGACAATTATCTGACAAAATTACGAAAAATGAGGTGAAAATATAACAAAATACTTTCAAATATATGTAAGAAAAATGACAAAATGATGACAAAATACGACATAAAAATCACAAAATTTAAAAAAAAAGACAAATCCGAACATATAATGATGAATATGTTAAAAATATATCGCAAATATGACGAAAAAATGACACAATCTATACAAATCAATGGGCTTGTGATATGTGTAACCCAGTTGGCAAGTTAGTTTCCTCCTAAGCCAATGTCCGTGAGTTCAAATACAAGAGTAATCATCGAATGCAGTTGTACTGGATAAGACTTTCAGTATAAAGAGAAGATGGTAAAACGACTATAATCAAACGAAAAAAGACAAAACTATAAAAAAAACTTACAATCAAATGAACAAAAAATCTGACAGAACTATGACAAAAATTAAAATAAAATGAGAAAAATCTTACAGTACTATAACAACCTTTGTCAACTGTTCGTCATAATTTTGTTTTTTATCGTAGTTTTGTTACATTTTTATCATATTTTTTTTCATAGCTTTGTTACATATATTTTTATTACATTTGTTAAATTTTTGTCATAGTATCGCCATATTTATGTAATTTTATTGTAAAATTTTGTCATATTTGTAAATTTTGATTAGTTATTATATAGGTCATATTATTATTTCAATTTTCATATTTTCCATAATGATGTCAAATATTTGTTAAAGTTTTTATTTCGAGTTTTGGAATAATTGTTAATTCTTTGTTATTATTCAGTAAATTTCATCAATTTTTGTCAGATTTTGTCAAATTTATCAAAGATTTGTTATATTTTTATCATATTGTTGTAATATTTTTGTCACTTTTGCCATATTTGTATCAAAGTTTTGTAAGCGTATCGTGATTTGTTGTTGTTAGCAGGGTTGGTAAATTTCGCCCGTCACGCTTGACCCGACTAGTTTTTTTTTCATCAAACGACCGGCACCTTACTCAATTGACGGAGCCTCACTACTCGCATGACGGATAAAGCACGACACCAATCAACATTTCTCCGTCATGCGACTGGCGAAGCTCCTACACATCCTCGATCGGCTGCTGTCGACAGGTACAACTAATTGAACGACTTGCTGGCAGAGAGCAACAATAGCAATAAAAAACTGAAAACGGGCTTGCTGGCAGGAGCAACAATAATAATAAATGCGTTTCTTTTTCGTCTTTGGTCGTCTTCGGCTTGCTGGCAGGAGCAACAATAATAATAAATGCGTTTCTTTTTCGTCATCGGTCGTTGAAATGCGATTGCTTGACTAGGTCATTATTTTAGCTTCCAATGACTGGGGAATGAATGACTGGCAAACGAATTGACTGGTCGTTAAGGAACAGTCAAATGAGTTTGAAGGACCATTTTACCGTTGACCGTTGAATTTTGCCAACCCTGGTTGTTAGTATATTGTAAATTTTTTTTTCATTATTTTGTTATATTTTTGTCATAGTTTTGGTAGTTTTTTTTTCTTGAGATTTTCAGTCATTTAAAATATTTTAAAGTTGAGCGGAATCCGCCGTATTGGATTTTTAGATGGCGTTTCATAGCGTCAGACTGCAAAATTCGACATTTACTAATTGATTCCTTTCACCTAATACCCATGGGTATTTAATGCGATTTTCAGTCATTTAAAGGATTTTGATGTTAGGATGAAGCCGCCATCTTGGATTTGGGCGTCAAAAATTTATTCTCGACGTCCTCATAAAGTCCAGACACCAAGTATTCAGGTCCTAAGATTCCTTTTCATAATTCCTGCGGTCCTAGAACGCGCAAGGTTTTTTCCGCGGTTTTCCGGAATTAACGTGGTTTTTCGGAACTAACGCGAATTAGTTTTTTTGCGCGGTACGTATCCCTCGCTCACGGTTTTGATTCTGCAAATTAATTTGCAAAGATTTTTTCACATGTGATTATTTTTTGCAAAACACCGAAGGTTTTTCTCAGTGTTGAACCGCTTCGCAATTCGCGTTCACTGTGGCCGGCCTTCAAAAACGAACTTGCGAAATTCATCCGGTAAATGAATATTTCGCTTCGCAGTTCGCTTCGCGCTCACTGTGTTCGTACACGGAAAAAAATTGAGTGGTCATCCCAAAGACGCTGTCATGATAATTTTACCATTTCAGCGCTATAGTATTTTCAACCACGAAAAGTTTAACATCGATTTTGTGAAAGTGCGCATGAAACAATATTGAAATTACTATGTACCTTAGACCGCTGCAAAAACTGACTTTTTGCTCCCATGTGTTTTTCCGATTCCTTTTTGCTCTCCAATCATCTGTGTTAAATATAAGATGATTTGGTTTATCCCTGAATTAGCGCAACGGTTTTTAAATTTGTATGGAAATTAGTATGGGGAAAGTTTTTTTTCTAGATAAAAATCGCTAGGGAAGCGATTTAGGGTTTTATGCAAAAAATAACTTCTTCATTGGGTTACTGTATTCTTAAACTTCAATTTTTACTAAGGTTACTTTCAGCTAGATGCTACCAGAAAAAAGTTAAAGCAATCTGTAAAATAAAAATCATTCATAGTAGATCAACAGTCAAAACTGTCAGCAGCACTGCCCGCTTAATAAAAAGAGTAGTAGAACCACTAGAAAGATTAGTAGGATTCCTACTTGCCGCCTACTAGCCATCCCATTGTTTTCTAGTGGAAAATGGCCCAAGCTAATGAATTTTTATGACTAGAAATGAATTTTCAGAATGACAGCTCGGTTGACATTTGTGCATTTGTGTGAGTGCATTCCATCGATAAGTGTGCATGTATGTGTAATGCAATAGGGTGGTCCAGTTTCAAAAGGCATTTATGTTAATTTTTCAAATAAAATAAATTAAGATTTTTCTATTTCATTAAAATTTTATTGAACATTATTTACAACTAACATATAACTCAGATGTACAACTCAAATAAAAAAACGGCTGCCATTTAGTTCGTTCACCACCTTGGTCACACTAGCTCACTCAGCCTCGATACTGGCCGAGCTCAGGATTCCGCCGAGGGCCCTCAAAAGATATGCAGCCACGCAACGCGTTGTTCCTTCCGGCACGTAACGAAGGCGGCGCAGGAGACTTTCACCCAGCCACACTCACTACCAGCGGATCCTGTCACCATTCTCCTTTCAATTTCTAACGACCGGGGTTGCGGCTGCTTCGATTTGAAGTGATTCTGCAGCGCACCGACATGATAGCTCTTCGGCAAGTTTTTGGTGCCAAAATCATTCTGGTCGTTGGAATCCTTTGCGAACAAATAGATAAAATGAAATTATTAAAAAAAAACTTGATTGTGAAAATTTTATCACACTAACATTTACCTGTTGAAAACACGTCGAAAACCTACGATGGCATTAACCGACCTCTTCAGGTGGCTTTCTATTTGAGAATGATCAAAGATAACTCTATGTGTGAAAATATCAGAACAAGATGAACAATCAATGCTGTACATAGGGGTGGTTCATTTGTTTTGCATAATACAGGCATGAACTATCAAATTTATGCAAATACTAGCTGACCCGGCAAACTTCGTTAAGCCTTTGAATTTCGCAAAAATAATGAACATGTAAATAAGCAGAAAATAGGTAAATAATTATTTACGCTCATGAAACTGGACTGTTACCTTCAAACGGAGTGAAGATACACAGTTTTTTGACTATTTTCGTAATACTTCTGTCATATTATGGTATTGCCTACCTCCAGGGACAAAAATTTTCGAAGAAGATTGACTTCCAACAAACTGGAAAGCGAACATCTTCTGGGATAAAGTTAAAAATCTATTTTCTTTCGTTTTACTTTTTTTTTTTTCATTTACAGAGGATCCTTGACACCGATATGTTCAATTTCTATTAACCCCAATATAAGTTCCAAAAAGTGTTTTGTTGAAATGTGTCGTCATTTTAAGCAGTTTTGATCAACTGTCTTTCCTTTTTCGCCAAAACCATGTTTGAAATTTTTTTATCGTATAGGTACCAAATTTGTATAAATGGCACAACACTTTTCATGGTACGAAATTTCGCGATTTTTTTATTTGATATGTTCTTTGTATTATTTAGATAATCTCCTCTTAATTTTTAAAATCTTTTTTTTTATATCGACTTGAACTTTATCATATTTATCGAGAAATGGATGCTTAAGCACTGAACAAAGAAAATTAGAACATTCAATATATGGAATTTTTATTCATAGCAATTTCAAATCAAACGGTTATGAAATCTTTTTTTATTTTGAGATCTTGAATTCAAAATCAGAAATGAAATTCAAAAAAGTCTTCGCAAATCTAATTTAGTTTTCATTACCTCTATTTTGGATCTTGAATCATATTTTCGTCGAGACTAAAATTTTTATTTTCCAAGCTTCTTGTATTTGAAGATGTTATTAAACCAATTATCTGTTCTTGATTTTTGATACTGAGTGTTGGATCAAATTATGTGTTTTATTTTTACAAAGTCAACCCTATTTATATCCTTAATTATGTTTAGTTTTTTAGCACCTTAGTATGAAAGGAATTAGTGGATAGTATCTAACATTTTCTTGGTTTTCTGATGAAATTCACATAGAATTACAAAGTTAATATCATTCTATTCTCGAACTAACTCATTACATTCTTGACGTTTACAAAAACCAAGTAAATCAATTTATGGTCGTCTTATTCTTTTAATTAAAAATAAGACGTTTTCTTGGTGTTATACCATAAATATGAACAGAAGATTCTGTAATGGAATATTTCATTGTTATCTGTTCAGTTGTTTTGGATATCTCAAAACTTCCACAGTCATACGAAGAATATTATTTTTCTTGAATAATATGACTGTCTTTCATTCATCCGGAAAATAAACAAAACCAAATAACGGAGTAAATAAAAGAGATAAAAAATTTTCCCGCGCGTATCCTGGTTAGGCAAATTTATTCTATCTAAAAACCTAAATATATCCGGGCATTTGGTTTCAAAATTGTCAATCCAAAATCCGGGCAATACCAAGCAAATTTGGGCTAAATTCAGAAACTACTGTCTAACTGAAACTACAAAAGCACTTTAATGTTTTTTTTCTTCTTCGAAACACATCAGAAATTTCTAATCGTATTTTAAGCATCCTGAAACCGTGCATGATTATCATGTTAAACTAACTTAATAAGAGATTTTTTTTATTTGGCAAATGAAATGACTAAATCCGGAAAATTCGGGTTTTTTTTATCAAAATCCGGACAACCGGGCTGGACGACTTGACCGGGCCCTTTAAATTTTGTTTTATCAATTACCCGGTCAAGTCCGGGTAAAACTGGGCAATCCGGCTAGCTTTGGGTAAATAAGCTTTAAAAATGTTATAGCTGCCTTGATGCTGAAGCAAAAATGACAATTTTCGAAAATAGGTTTACTCCATGCCGGCTTATTGCGTTCTTTTTTTTTCACCCCATACGGAAGGTGAACAATTACATCCATGTATCCATTTTACTGGTGCCACGTGAAAAGTACACTTGCAACGAAAATGGGCGCCAAAACTTCCTATAGAGAGAAGGATGAACATCAGTAAGCCTTGATTGCTTTTGGCGCCTTCCTACTCTGGGTGATTCGAATGAAAAAAATATGGAAATTGGGTGCCATGACTTTTATTTGATACGAATAAAAACTAAAAATTAATTTTTAAATTCCACGAAAACATTTTCGAAATTATCTCTCCGTTGTGTTATTCTTCGCATGAAGACGAACACAACAAAAAAAATCGCATGCAAATCGGATGATCCAGTGAAGAGTTTTGCGTGTTCGCACATTTCTGTATGGGCTGTCTCTCTCCCTGTTTTATATATATAGATGTGTGACGCGCTGCTTTGGCACAAAAATTTGTTTCACGGTCACCCAATTATACTTATTATTGACAGTTGTTACGCTGTGAATAATTTGTTCTACAGTTTATGGCAGAGTCTGGGTGGAATCATGAACTTGCATGCAATTTTCCTAGCTAAATACTTGAATACAAGCTACTGCGTTGCATACACAAAGGCGTTTTAAATCGGGTAACGCAGATAGAAAAAAAAAACTACAGCACTATGTAGAAAGTAAGATACAAACTTTTTGAGATTATTGAATACTAGCTGACCCGGCAAACTTCGTTAAGCCTTTAAATTTGCAAAAATAATGAACATGTAAATAAGCAGAAAATATTTAAATAATTATTTACGCTCATGTAACTGGATTGTTACCTTCAAACGGAAGGAATCGACACAGTTTTTTTTACTATTTTCGTAATACTTCTACCATATTAAGTAGTGCCTACCTCCAGGGGCAAAAATTTTCGAAGAAGATTGACTTCCAACAAAACTGGAAAGCGAATATCTTCTGGGATAAAGTTAAAAATCTTATTTTCTTCCGTTTTTCATTTTTTTTTTTTTTCATTTACAGAGGATCCTTGACACCGATATGTTCAATTTCTATTAACCCCAAGATAAGTGCCAAAAAGAGTTTTGTTGAAATGTGTCGTCATTTTAAGCAGTTTTGATCAACTGTCTTTCCTTTTTCGCCAAAACCATGTTTGAAATTTTCTTTATAGTATAGGTACCAAATATGTTGAAATGGCACAACACTTTTCATGGTATGAAATTTTGCATTTTTTTTAATGCTGCAAATATATAAATATCAACAAATTTTCATATACCATTCTGTTTTTCGTTATCTATCATGCATTTGATATGTTCTCTGTATTAGATAATCTCCCCTTAATTTTTAAAATCATATTTTTTATATCGACTTTAACTTTATCATATTTATCGAGAAATGGATGCTTAAGCACTGAACAAAGAAAATTAGAACATTCAATATATGTGTATGTACATTAGACAGAGTCGATTTGGGGTCATTTTGGAATTTCTCAAACCCTGGGGCCTAAAATCCTTTGTTGTGGTCTAAAACTCATCCATGATTTTTTGCAAAATTTTTAAGTAACGTTTACGTGAGTAAATTTGAACTTTTAGGTTTGTATGGGAAAATTGAATATTTTGTACTGAAAAATCAACATCACTTTTGTTTCGTCTGTGGAACCGAGCCAACTTATAGTTTTTGTGCCAATTTATAAAATTTTCCAAGGTATTGCGTGACTACTTTCCATGGAACACTTCACGAGGCTCAAGCAGTGATGTAAATTGAATTTATTGTTAATCAATGCGAAAAGACATATCCCTGTTAAACAGCTAATAACTTTTTTTCCTAATAAGATTCGAAATTACGGTCTTCGACAAAGATGTTCAGCGGAAAATTTCCTTTAGGAATTTTATAAATTTGCATAAAAACCATAAGCTGGCTCGGTTCCACAGACGAAACAAAAGTGATGTTGATTAATCAGTACAAAATATTCAATTTTCCCATACGAACCCAAAAGTTCAAATTTACTCATGTAAACGTTACTTAAAAATTTTGCAAAACATCATGGATGAGTTTTGGACCAATACGAAGCTTTTTAGACCCCAGGGTTTGAGAAATTCCAAAATGACTCCAAATCGACTCAGTCTAATGTACATGGAATTTTTATTCACAGCAATTTCAAATCAAACGGTTATGAAATCTTTTTTTACTTTGAGATCTTGAATTCAAAATCAGAAATGAAATTCAAAAAAGTCTTTGCACATCTAATTCAGTTGTCATTGTCTCTGTTTTGGATCTTGAATGATATTTTCTTCGAGTCTAAAATTTTTATTTTCCAAGCTTCTTGTATTTGAAGATGTAATTGAACCAATTATCTGTTCTTGATTTCTGAAATTTATTTTTACAAAGTCAACCCAATTTATATCCTTAATTTTGTTTAGTTTTTTAGCACCTTAGTATGAAAGGAAGAAGTGGATAATATCTAATATTTCCTTGGTATTCTGATGGAATTCACATAAAATTACAAAGTTAATATCATTCTATTCTCGAACTAACTCATTACATTCTTGACGTTTACAAAATCCAAGTAAATCAATTTATGGTCGTCTTATTCTATTGATTAAAAAATAGACGTTCTCTTGGTGTTATACCATAAATATGAACAGAAGATTTTGTAATGGAATATGTATTTCATTGTTATCTGTTCAGTTGTTTTGGATATGTCAAAACTTCCACAGTCATACATAGAATATTATTTTTCTTAAATAATATGACAGTCTTTCATTTAACCGGAAAATAAACAAAACAAAATAACGAAGTAAATAAAAGAGATCAGAATTTTTCCCGCGCGTATCCTGGTCAGGCAAATTTATTCTATCTAAAAACCTAACAATATCCGGGCATTTGATTTCAAAATTGTCAATCCAAAATCCGGGCAATACCACGAAAATTTGGGCTAAATTTAGAAACTACTAAAAAAAAAATTAAAACGAAAAGCACTTTAATAATTTTAAACTTAATAAACAAACTTAATAAGAGATTTTTTATTATTTGGAAAATGAAATTACTAAATCTGGAAAAATCGAGTTTTTATTTATCAAAATCAGGACAACCGGGCTGGACGACTTGACCGGGCCCTTTAAATTTTGTTAAATCAATTACCCGGTCAAGTCCGGGTAAAACCGGGCAATCCGGCTAGCTTTGGGTAAATTAGCTTAAAAATTGTTAAAGTTGCCTTGATGCTGAAGCAAAAATGACAATTTTCGAAAATAGGTATACTCCATGCCGGCTTATTGCGTTCTTTTTTTTCACCCCATACGGAAGGTGAACAATTACATCCAAGTATCCATTTTACTGGTTCCACGTGAAAAGCACACTTGCAACGAAAATGGGCGCCAAAACTTCCTATAGAAAGATGGATGTACATCAGTAAGCCTTGATAGATTTTGGCGCCTTCCTACTCTGGGGGATTCGAATGAAAAAAAAATGGAAATTGGATGCCATGACTTTTATTTGCTACGAATAAAAACTAAAAATGAATTATCAAATTCCACAAAAACATTTTCGAAATTATCTCTCCGTTGTGTTTTTCTTCGCGTGAAGACGAACACAACAAAAAAAATCGCATGCAAATCGGAGGTTCCAGTGAAGAGTTTTGCGTGTTCGCACATTTCTGTATGGTCTGTCTCTCTCCCTGTTTTATATATATAGATATACGGTGATAGATGTGGTGAAACGTTCCCGAAATTCACAACCAAGTTGAAAAATAAGATAAAGTTACGCATGTGGTATACCTATCCATTCCGCGAGCGGTCAAATGACGGTAAACACTTTCCCCTAAAACTCTCTTGTTTCTCGACCGATTTCTACAAAGTTTATAGTTTTGGAAAGCTCGTAATGTGACTTAAATACGAATTTCAGCTACAATTATTTTTCTTAAAGGTATTAAAAGTCGAAGAAAAAAATTCGTAAAGCAGGATTCGGGAAAGGCTCTAAATCAGTTATTAAGGACTCGAAAAGAATTTCACTCAGCGCCTGAGAACGTTGCGATCCAGTGCAAAGCCAATTCTAGGTGCTAGAATAGTCTCAAAAAAGGCAGATTAATAAAAAGTTAAAAAAGAAACAGCTACCTTTGAAAAGTTGTCAAAAATTTTGTGTTTCGTGTTTTAGAAATCTAAAGATACCAAAATGTCACAAATTACGTCAAATTTCCATTTCACTTTACACAAATTTTCTAATGTAACGGGAACAGCTTTGGCGGTTGATTTATTAAAAACTAGCTGACCCGGCAAACTTCGTTAAGCCTTTGAATTTCGCAAAATAATGAACATGTAAATAAGCAGAAAATAGGTAAATAATTATTTATGCTCATGAAACTGGATTGTTACCTTCAAACGGAGTGAATCGACACAGTTTTTTGACTATTTTCGTAATACACGTACTTCTGTCATATTATGGTAGTGCCTACCTCCAGGGGCTCGAAGAAGATTGACTTCCAACAAAACTGGAAAGCGAATATCTTCTGGGATAAAGTTAAAAATCTATTTTCTTTACTTTTTTTTTCATTTACAGAGGATTCTTGACACCAATATGTTCAATTTCTATTAACCCCAAGATAAGTGCCAAAAAGTGTTTTGTTGAAATGTGTCGTCATTTTAAGCAGTTTTGATCAACTGTCTTTCCTTTTTCGCCAAAACCATGTTTGAAGTTTTCTTTATCGTATAGGTACCAAATTTGTAGAAATGGCACAACACTTTTCATGGTATGAAATTTCGCGATTTTTTTTATGCTGTAAATATATAAATTTCAACAAATTTTCATATACCATTCTGTTTTTCGTTATCTATCATGCATTTGATATGTTCTCTGTATTAGATAATCTCCTCTTAATTTTTAAAATAATCTTTTTTATATCGATTCTAACTTTATCATATTTATCGAGAAATGGATGCTTAAGCATATGGAATTTTTATTCACAGCAATTTCAAATCAAACGGTTATGAAATCTTTTTTTACTTTGAGATCTTGAATTCAAAATCAGAAATGAAATTTAGAAAAGTCTTTGCAAATCTAATTCAGTTTTCATTATCTCTGTTTTGGATCTTGAATCATATTTTCGTCGAGACTAAAATTTTTATTTTCCAAGCTTCTTGTATTTGAAGATGTTATTGAACCAATTATCTGATCTTGATTTCTGATACTGAGTGTTGGATCAAATTATGAATTTTATTTTTACAAAGTCAACCCAATTTATATCATTAATTTTGTTTAGTTTTTTAGCACCTTAGTATGAAAGGAAGAAGTGGATAGTATCTAACATTTCCTTGGTTTTCTGATGAAATTCACATAGAATAACAAAGTTAACATCATTCTATTCTCGAACTAACTCATTACATTCTTGACGTTTACAAAAACCAAGTAAATCAATTTATGGTCGTCTTGTTCTATTAATTAAAAATTAGACGTTCTCTTGATGTTATACCATAAATATGAACAGAAGATTCTGTAATGGAATATTTCATTGTTATCTGTTCAGTTGTTTTGGATATGTCAAAACTTCCACAGTCATGCGTAGAATATTATATTTCTTGAATAATATGACAGTCTTTCATTTAACCCGAAAATAAACAAAACAAAATAACGGAGTAAATAAAAGACATCAGAATTTTTCCCGCGCGTATCCTGGTCAGGCAAATTTATTCTATCTAAAAACCTAACAATATCCGGGCGTTTGATTTCAAAATTGTTAATCCAAAATCCGGGCAATACCAAGCAAATTTGGGCTAAATCCAGAAACTACTCAAAAAAAAAAATTAAAACGAAAAGCACTTAAATAATTTTTTTTCTTTGAAACACATCAGAAATTTTGAATCGGATTTTAAGCATCCAGAAACCGTGCATGATTATTATGATAAAAGTTGCTCAAAAAATTTCGTTTCTTTTTTTTTCTTTTTAACGAATAGTCACCGTTGATTATTATTTTTATGAAAGTTTAATGGCATTGCGGTGAACTTGATACTACGAAAATTCTTGATAGAAGAATTAAAGATTGAAATTAAATGACGGATAGACAAAGCAGATGCTTAATAGAAGAAAATTGAAAGATGTTGAAAATGAGCCAAGAGCATATTTTATGGAAAGCTTCAAAGGTGCGTTCTAGACCCTTTGTCCCACATCAATTGAATGGCTGAGAGAAGTAATAGCGAGAGGCGCAATTACGTTCACCCATCCGAAACAACCAATAACACATCGCTTGAACTGGTTCAGCAAAAGGGAAGCTTCACCAGAGCCATGCGGTCTAGACTTTTTGTCCGATTGGGAAGCACGTGCTTTACCAATCCATCGGGTTGGATGTATGGGTGAACGTAATTGCGCCTCTCGCTATTACTTCTCTCAGCCATTCAATTGATGTGGGACAAAGGGTCTAGAACGCACCTTGAAGCTTTCCATAAAATATGCTCTTGGCTCATTTTCAACATCTTTCAATTTTCTTCTATTAAGCATCTGCTTTGTCTATCCGTCATTTAATTTCAATCTTTAATTCTTCTATCAAGAATTTTCGTAGTATCAAGTTCACCGCAATGCCATTAAACTTTCATAAAAAAAAAAAATAAAAAAAAATAAAAAAAAAATAAAAAAAAAAAATTTCGTTTCAGTACGCAAAATTAAAAAAAAATTAACTTAATAAGAGTTTTTTTTTATTTGGCAAATGAAATGACTAAATTCGGAAAATTCGGGTTTTTTTTATCTTAACCCGGACAACCGGGCTGGACGACTTGACCGGGCCCTTTAAATTTTGTTTTATCAATTACCCAGTCAAGTCCGGGTAAAGCCGGGCAATCCGGCTAGCTTTGGGTAAATTAGCTTAAAAAATGTTAAAGTTGCCTTGATGCTGAAGCAAAAATGACAATTTTCGAAAATAAGAATACTCCATGCCGGCTCATTGCATTCTTTTTTTTTCACCCCATACGGAAGGTGAACAATTACATCCAAGTATCCATTTTACTGGTGCCACGTGAAAAGTACACTTTCAACGAAAATGGGCGCCAAAACTTCCTATAGAGAGATGGATGGACATCAGTAAGCCTTGATTGCTTTTGGCGCCTTCCTACTCTGGGTGATTCAAATGAAAAAAAATGGAAATTGGGTGCCATGACTTTTATTTGATACGAATAAAAACTAAAAATTAATTTTCAAATTCCACAAAAACATTTTCGAAATTATCTCTCCGTTGTGTTATTCTTCGCGTGAAGACGAACACAACAAAAAAAATCGCATGTCAATCGGATGATCCAGTGAAGAGTTTTGCGTGTTCGCACATTTCTGTATGGTCTGTCTCTCTCCCTGTTTTATATATATAGATTACGGTTTACCAGTTTTTTACATTTTTAGTGGCCATGATCTTAAGAAATTTTCAAAAAATATTTCCATATATGTAACATATAGCTTCTAACTTCAGCGTTCTCAGACACTAAGTAATTTTTTTTTCGAGTACTTAATAACTGATTTATAGCCTTTTTCCCGAAGCATGTTTTTTCGATTGTTTTTTTCTTCGACTTTGAATAACTTTGAGAAAAATAATTGAAGTTAAATTTTCTCTGAAAACTGTATTTGAGTCAATTCACGAGCTTTCCAAAATTATAAACTCTGTAGAAATCGGTCGAGAAACAAGAGAGTTTAAGCGGAAGAGGTGTTTGCTGTCCGCTCGCGGTATGAACAGGTACACAAAAAATGTCGATATGTTTAGTGTAGGATTGTTCGATCTTCTGGAAAAGATCGATTCCCAAGATCGATTCAGCTGAATGGTTCCATGATCGATCCACTCAATCTCTGTAAGATCGATCTTTCAAATTTTTGTGAGGAGTACTGCCTGAGGGGTGCTTTTTGCTTAAGAAATAGTGAAAACGACAGGAAAGCTCATAGATTTGAATATGAAATGTATGAGCGATAAAAAAAATATTTTCAATTTCAACATCAGAATGATTAACTTTTCATGACTTTAGCTGAGTTTATATGGCATATCAAAAACAGAATAAATATATGCATTTCTCCATACGACATACTTTCAAGTTCAAATAATAAACGCCTGAGATAGGAATACAGTAGTTTTTCGATTTTATCACGGTCAAAAAAAATTTCACCGTGAATATGGCGAAACCGTGAATTTGGCGAAACTAAAAATTGAAGTAAAAAAAAGTATTTTTACTATCTTTAATCAATAATTTATAATGTTTTCAGTAGTGGAAACGTTTTGTATCAATAAATTTTGATCATAAGGCGTAATTATTAAACATTACTAAACAAAAAGGATCGTTTTCAGTTCATATTATTCTTCTCTAAAGCAAATTTTTAGGTTTTTTCTTGAATAAAAGCATGTTGCAAATCCATTTGATAGTCTACATCTAATAAAAGTGAATTATTTTGTTTTGATGGAAATTTAACAGTCGTTATCTCTTATTTCGATTTTGAAAAAAGTTCAAAGAAATTAGCACCAAAATTTTTTTTTCTGTCAAATTCAATATTTTAATCTTAACACCTTTGATGAACTAAAAAGTATATTTATTCGAAAAATATTTTAAAATTTGCTCAACTAAGACTTTAACAGTGTGTTTCTCAAAATTTGCTTTATGGGCAGATAATCTTTTGTCTGTATATGTAGAATGTAGTCATATTTTCAGACGAAGCTAGCAGAATTTCATTTTAGTCATCCAAAATTATCCATTCAGACAATACTAAAGGCTATCCAATAAGGATTACGTACGCCACCCTTTAAAATAAACAAGTTCAACAAAAAAATTAGAAACACTTATCTGTTTTCAAAAACGCCTAAATTTACCCACATTTTTATATGATTCGCATTACCAAAAAGTTAAATTTTTTAAAGCGACCAACCAACACAAGTAACAACACTAACATCAGCGTGACGTTAAAATACTTGTGTCGATTATTACAAGCGTTTTTAAAATCCAAATGACGATTTTAAATACTATACAGATAAAATAAGCAGTTCAAAGGCATTTTCATATTATTGGATACCTATATACTATAACATAAACCATTAAAAATATCATAAACAAAGACGCTCTATGCTCTGAATGAAAATTAAGGACCTGGAAATGGTTTCTGGATGATTTCTTGAAAAGCGTGATAAAATCGAAACAATAACCGTGATAAAATCGAGCGTGAATTTGGCGAATATTGATAAAATCGAATAGTGAGAAAATCGAGAAACTACTGTAAGTCCAAATATTGTAACTTGATTGATTGAAAAAATTCAACCATTTTAGGTTAATTTGCTTGATGAATATTGACTTATGCGGAAAATGCTACGGATTTTTCTTTGCGCTGGTTATTTTCAATACTATCAATTCAGCCATAGATCATGGTACAAAGGAAGCGTGTTCCGATATTATCTGAAAGACTTAAGTTCAATTCTTCAAGCATCCACATTTTTTAAGCATAATTTTCATTTAGAATAGAGGCAATATTAAAATATTATTTTTTTTAAATTTTTGGGTTGATACTTCATTTGATTTGAAATTCAACCCAAAATGTTAACAACAATCCGCGGTGATCAAAACTAGATAACAAATATTGATTTGGGGAATGTAATAATTCAAATATAGATATAAAATACGTTTAATTATGGCCTCTGACTGACATCTCAATTAACACGTTCGTCGCCACGTCACCCATATTCGGCAGACGGGTGTATTTCGTGGGGGGCCCCGTCACATCAAAAAGCAGGTGACGCTCTCTTACTTGAGTTTACCGGTCAGCTTCGCCACACGTTTCAAATATGGGAGTTCTCCCTCTTTGCTTCCTCTCTCTGAAAAATTTTTTGGGCCCGGCCAGCAAAACTACCAAAATGAGCGTGGCGACGAACGTGTTAATGATGACAGAACGACGTAATCAGACAAATAGTAAATTGGGTTACTCAACAATAGATAAAATAAATTGGTCGCAGTGGATTTGCTCATACAAAAAAAAGTGATCTCTTTAAATACTGAACAGCCTTCTACCGAGTTTTGACTATAAAACTCGAAAGTTTCGATAAGTTAAATGTTAAGCTGAGTAAAATGCTGAAGAATATTGATGCTTAATTCAAAGCTGAGTAAGCTTTCAAATGACCGTCCTATGGGACTTTCGATTACTTGATAATTTGATGAAAGTATAGGGGTAACATATTTTAAGTCGACTTCGATTATATTGACATTGAATTACCAATACTGAAAAGCAGTGTTTGTAATGCTGCGAGTATCGAAATTTTGCAAAAAACTGAATCTCAAAATCTCCTGAATAAATAGAAAAAATACAGCGAAAGATCGAAAGATCGGATCGAAAATAAACCGATTTAATCGATTTTTCCAAGGTTAAAGAATCGATCCAAAAAATCGGAATTTTAAGTTCAAAAGATCGATCTCGCAAAGATCGATTCAAGATCGACCAATCCTAGTTTAGTGTTAAATTTGCAATTGATCATCTGAACTTCATTTTTGTGTAAATTTAACACAATACATACAGTTTTTGTGAATTAATTATTGAAAACACGATAAATAACGCATTTTTTTAGAATAAATCAACTTAATTTATGGTTTCGGACCTGATTATAGCATTTAAAAAAAAATCATTTCCTGTGGATTCTGTGGATTAGTTAAAGCAAATGATTCAAGAGGTTGCTTACCGAAATCGATTGAAAATTATATAAGTTATGATTGTTTTACTGTAATAATGATGCATTTTCTCTAAATAATACCACCATAGTGTAAAGTAAAGTAACTCAACTTAGTTTATGAAGAATTCAACATTGTAAAATTTCACCTGTTGAACGGACTGACTTTGGACTGATTTCTGACCGATTTCGGACCGATTCGGGACCGTTCCTTCGATCTGTGAAGGAATAACTTGCATGCAAGTTTTCAGCCAGCGATGCCATGAGTGAAGCAAACTCGTCTGAGTTTTTGATAAATCTTTTCTAAATTTCAAATATCTTTGTTGTGTTACAACTAAGCATCAGAGTACCTTCATATCATTTGTAGAGATCAATTCGAGGAATAGTATTCAGCCTTTTTTTTTTATTTTTCCGAAGTTTCTGTAAATCAGTAACGATTTTTGAATAAAAAAAAATGATTCTCCATGTAATTCTCCATACAAAATTAAAACTCGTTGCGCTAAATCAGGACTCAATGTATCGCTTCCAAACTTTACGGAGATTTTTGTGTGTGAAAATACCATCAAAAAATGGTATGGGAGTTGTAATAACTCATAAATTTCAGATTTCCCATACAAAGCCTGCAGCGGTCTAATGTACCTGGTAATTTTCGATACATCTCAATGTTTGTTGTCGAAAATACTATGGTCATGATAATTTCATCATAATTTCTATCACAACTACCGTCCGCATAGTAATTTTGACATTGTGGCACCAATTCATATCAACAAAATACTACGCACATCGTACTTTTGAGAACAAAACATATTTGACTCAAAAACATAAGTGCGTATGATAATTTTACTATGGTAAACATTCTTGTTGTTTACACTAATTCAGGATCATTACTCATCAAACCCTTTTGTAAAAAAAACTAATTTTAAGCTGCTTTATAGTTACATAACTTTGAAAAACATTCCAGAGCATCGGGAGAACACACTAACATTGACCGACGTGTGTCGGAAGTGTGAATTTTCATGTTTCAAATAATGTCATAATGCATGCATGCAAATAAACAAACAAATATACATAGTAATTTTACTACTTAAATCAAGCTCCTCGCTCCTCCTAATCTTTATCATAACACATACTAGTTTCATCATGAAACATATTAATTTTACTAGGGACGAAGTAAAACAATGCATCATTTCATTGACAATTTTACTAAAACGCAGTCGAATTTATATTTGACTCAAAAATATGGTCGCCTGTTGTTCGTTTAAACCACGGATTTAGTAATTTTACTATGCTTTTTTTTGTGTGTACCCTAACAGCCCTTTTCGCGACAACTGAGTCTTGATTACTCAGAATGCGCGAATAATTCTGAAGCGGTTTTTGGCCGCTTTTTCATGCTAGAATAGAAAACCTGTATTATTATTCACACTAATGATGGATTTGTTGATTTGATAAATAATAAATGTAAAAATAATGTCCATACACCTTTATTTTTAAAAAATTCACAAATTTGTTGAAATTTTTTTTTCACCCATCGGGTTTCGTCTCTCGGGCCGGGACGTAGTATGCCGTACCAAATTCAGCTTTGGCAAATTTATTTGAACCATCATCATTTCGTCTCAGAACCCTGTAATATAATTAAAATCGGATTAATACCTAGAAATTACCTTTAAAATGAATATTCACCATGTAAATTTTCTAGTTTTGCCGCAGAAAAACAAACCAAGTCTGACCACCTCGCACAAACTGATCAACATTTACTCAGTTGTCGCCTTCAAGCACTCGAGTTCTCTGAGTGCCGAATTTTCTGACATCTGAGTAATTTTCCCGCTGATATCTGAGTTCATTAAGATCAGCCGTCGGCTGCTTCATACATGTGGCGACGTCTGAGTAAAAGGTAGGCGAGCTCTGGGTATTTCAAATTTAGAGAGTATATTGACCCGACCAAATGACCCATTATTTGACAGATCATGGACGTTCGCAACAATGGGTCAATTTTACAAGTTTAAGGGGTTCCGAAGTTTTTTTTCCGGGAAATTTAACACCACGGGTTAACGTGGTGTGGCGTTCTGGGTTCAATTACAAAAAAAAATTTGGTTTGATATTGTAGTTTTCTTGAATAACTAGATTCGCCTGCAAATTTTTCGATCGGCCAAAATTTACATAAATCCTTTACACACCTTGTTTTGTACGTTCTTGAATTATATGTTCATACATAAATATCAACCGAGAACTTTGCAATGTGACTATCACCCTTATTCTTGTTTACGGCGTATCTGAGTTTCGATCGAACGAATACTTTCGAACGAATTCGAAAAGGTTATTCTTGTTTTCGTTCGAACGAGATACGTTCGAAGTTGGTGTTACCCGATCGGGTTAGAAATTTCGAAGCCCGGATGACGTTTCTCGCCAGCCAATTGAATGTAAACAGAAGTCATACTTTTGTGATTTTGTGAAATTGTATCACAGCATACGAACCGGAGATCAAGGAAAAAGGACATTTTTCAACGAAACGGATCTGATCGCCAACAAAACCAATTGGTAAGATGAGCAACGAGTCGGAGCCGATATATAATAGCCGGTTTTGGTGAAGCTATCGCTGCTGCTGCTGTTGTGCCGCCGAAAAGTTGCCCCGCAAGGGAAAATTTAAGTATCATAAATAAAATCACTATTGACAAGTTACGGTTATGCAGAAATAAAAATTTATCCTAATCTACAATACTTCGTGATTTTGAAGTGAAAAAGTTGTAAAATTAATCCCGAGAAAATTAAAATTTCAAAGCCCTAATTTAATAAATTGTCGAAAATTCCCGCGACAATTGGCTTAAATCGTACTGGATCGGAATATCACTCCGATTAGTTTCGAGCTTTTTTTATTTTTTCTCCAAATTCCTGTTAATTTCACACAGAATATGTTTACATCGATTAAGAGCTTTTCATTCAAACGCTGGTGATTCGCAGCATTTGACTCGCGTTTGTCAGGTGGTGGTAAAAATACTTTCGATCGAAAACGAGAATGCAACAATTCGTTCGAACGAACGATGTTCGAAAGATCGAACTATTCTAACACGTTCGAACGAAAACAGGAATACGAATTGGGGAAACTTTCGAACGAATGTCGTTCGATCGAAAACGAGAATAAGGGTGTAGGGGAAAGTCGGGTAAAACGGACACCCTAAGGCAGAATCGCATTAGAAAATCAGTTATTGGCTTTTTCATCGCAGTCTTTAGTCAGATGGGTAGTTTAGGTTGTTTGCTATCACATTAACCATTAGTATTCGTAAATTTCCCTCATCAAGACTGTTTTTATAGCAATCTAAAAAATGCTTGCAAATTACAGTTTTTCAAAATGGTCGGGTAAAACGGACACTGCGTAAAAAAGGTAGATATTGCCGGAAAAAATGCTGTATTAGTACATTTTCTGTAAAATAAACATTTGAGAATGTTTTTAAACCAAAATGGAGCCAACTGGTCCGAATCCGGTAGCGGAACAGCGTGGTTTTCGTAATTCCGTTATTAACAGTGCTGTTTTCACTAGGGATCAACTTTAAGCAGTTTTTATGGCCTATTTGAGGAACTGAGTACTTTTTGACAGACAATTTCACTTGTCAAAGGTCTTCTGAAAGCATACGGAAGATCAAACCGACAAAAAAATTGAAATATCTAGAGAAACTTATGTGTCCGTTTTACCCGATCTTGAAGTGCCCGTCTTACCCGACCTAGCAACTTTTTTTTCAAGACGTCTGTTGTTCAAGCCCGTCGACAAAAATTCGATGGTTTTTCTCCAGATGGCCAATGAGAAGCCTAATAAAGATTCCACCGTTGGAAACGCCTGAAATTTCCAAAAATGTTACGAGTTATGGACTATTTTCTAAGTACAAAAAATTACATCGAATGGTGCAGCATGAAAATTTTTGTTTGTTTTGTTTACTATTATGAGACCTTGCTTGCTACAAATCAACAAAAGATCTCGAAAGTGTTGATACACCTAGGAAAACATATTCCCATCATTAGATTTTTTCCAAACATTGTAATTTCCGAAATACTGAAAGTGTCCGTTTTACCCGCTTTGTCCGTTTTACCCGACTTTCCCCTATGTATGATTTACGAATTTTCATTCGCAGTCAAGCTGCGTCCACACAAAGACTGCAAGATAAACGATTTTGATTTTTCAAGCAAATCAGGTCTCTCAAAATGCTCATGAGACTTGGAAACACGAATTGACTGAATTACCAACGGTAAAAGCTTAAATCGAATACATGTATGACAAACTTCAGCCACTTAACAAGTCAATGAAATCATGCCTTTTCCTGACCAATCTTGTTCCCGTTACAATAGATATTTCGGAAGGAATATTTTTATACTTTTGAACACAAATAAGATTTCTTTTGGATATACCTATACATTTATATAAGGGTCCCATTTTATTTTTGATACAATTTATTTCATAGCCGTTTATTTCATAGTTAGATTGTTCAGTGCAAAGAACCCATCGTTTTGCCAACTATCTTAAAATTTCGTAGAGTTCCTTAATTTCACTCTCTACTATCTGAGTCAGAAGTCAGAAGTCAGAACATCCTCGAGTCGAGAACGCAGAGCCAAAGCCGCTGCAGCGCTGGCTCAAACTGCATAAATTGGTGTTAGGGGGATCCAGAATTTACCGAAATACCAGGATTTAATTTTTATAGCTTCTGTAAAGCAGTTCTTCCCAAAACGATACCGTTTGTAATAGCTTTAATTTTATCTGGAAAAGAAATAATTATTAAAACAGAGAATCAACGAAACAAATTACCTGAATATGTCGAAGTTCCTTATTTTTTTTCTCATTGTTTTCTTTTTATTTCACATGACTGACTTGATTGCTTTGATTGTAAAATTTGTTTTTTCGTATGGTTTTCAAGAGACGTACTAATATGACGGTGAGAGAAAAAGTGCGAAATCGTAGGGCGAAATTCGAGATTGACGAAATTTTTGTGTGAAAACTCTAGCGCTAGAAAAAATCACAATAAAATCCATTTTTATTTTCAATTAAAAGTAGAAAAAGTACTGCGTTTTCAATATCGTTATTATGAAATTATTTATTTATAACTATTTGATAATATTTATTCACAATTTAATTGACACAAATCACAATATGCATTTACTTAATTCGAGAATCATGTTGCTGCTTCCAGAAGAAATTTTGCCCGGAACATATTCGTCATCCGTCTGCTACGGGTACCGCAGCGATGGTTCCGGAGCTCGTTGGGAGTGCTGCAACAAAATAGAAATTTGTAAGCCAAGCTGGAAGTTGATTTTTATTACTTATCACCTTGACAATGGGGTCAGGTTGAAGAAAATCATGACCAACTTCGCGTTTGGGGTGGATCTCCTACCCAACCGTGTACTTTTCAAAGGTCTTTCAACGGAGGTTAGGAACACCGGCTCCATCGGCTGAGCATCAATCTGGCAGAAGTAGTTCCGGTGACCAAAATTTTCTTTATTCTGCAAAGAAATAATGAAACATTCAGATGCTGCGGTAACCAAGACTTACGTTTTCCACACTGTAAATTTTTGCCTCGATTTCCAGCAAAAAAAATTGCTGGAAACGTTCAGCAATCCCAATTTTTGCTGGAAACCAGCAATCGGTTTTCGAATTGCTGGATTTTTCAGTATTCGGTTGTGTTCTTCTCATTTTTGCTGAAAAATCAGCAAGCGGTTTTCAGATTGCTGGACTTTCCAGCAATTGATCTAGTTTGCTGGAAAATCAGCAATCGAGTTGTCAATTTGTACACACAAAACTTTCGGGGCTCCACTTAGCAAAAATTCACTGTTACTTTCCGTTAGCAAAAAATTTTTTTTACTGTTGAGTTAGCAAAATGCAAAATTTTCTCAATTTTAGTAATAACAAAGTTAATCTTGCTTGATTTTAGTAAAAGTAAGGTTTTCTAGCCGCTTTGTTTACAGACAGCAGCCGCAGCCAGTTGGGAGAAAAACAACAAACCGAAGTGATCCATCGCGGTTCCGATAATTTGATGCTTTCGGTTCGTTTAGTGGCTAGTTCAACGACGAAAAGGTTGCCAAAAAGACACCGGATGCGTACAGGTAAAGGCCGATCTTGAAGTGAACAGATTTTCTGACTTTTTAATTTCAAATTGTTTTTTTTTCCTACCAGGTTGCAACTGCCAGCAAACAACGGTTATTTTTGCATCAGTCCGGAAATAAAGAGGAACCACAACTGACATGTCATCCGCAACAACCCAGGTGCATTCGTTGATGAGGGTATCGGCCCTTGGTATTTCGCTCGCCTGAAGGTGCGTTCCCAGGATCGGAACTAATTACATTCAATTTAACGAAAAGTGGAAAATGAAGCTCCGAAAAAATGTGAAAAATAAATTAAAAGTGAAGTTATTCGTGTATTCTATTCAATGATCAAACATTCCCTTCGAATTTGCAGAGAAAAAACAATAATTTTGGAAATTTCAGATCTGGGGCTCTTTTCTACCGGTTTTTGCTAAAAAGTGAGCAAAAATTGCGGCGGCTAAATTTTCTCTCGTTTGCTAAAATTTTAGCTCGAAAATTTTGCTAAATTGATTGCTAAGTTTCTAGCTGGTCAAATTTGAGCAAAATTTTGCTAATTTCCGGCCTCGAAAATTTTGTGTGTAGTCTGTTTGTTTTCGTACGTTGGAGCAAGGTGAGACTCTATTTTACGAATTTTGGTCGGATTAATATAATTATTTTTATTTTCCTCTATATTCTAGCAACCAGGCATCAAGTCTTGCACACAAAACTTTCGGGGCTCCACTTAGCAAAAATTCGCTGTTACTTCCCGTTAGCAAAATTATTTTTTTACTTTAGAGTTAGCAAAAAGCTAAATTTGCTTGATTTGAGTAAAAACTAATTTTTCAGGCCGCTTTTCTTTTGAATAACAGCCGCCTTTACCACCGAAAAGAAAACATACACACAAAACTTTCGGGGCTCCACTTAGCAAAATTTCGCTGTTACTTTCCGTTAGCAAAAATATTTTTTTACCGTCGAGTTAGCAAAAAGCTAAATTTACTTGATTTTAGTAATTTTAAAGTTTATCTTGCTCGATTTTAGTAAAACAAAAGTTTTTTAGCCGCTTTGTGTACAGACAGCAGCCGCCGCGTGTTGGGAGGGAAAAACAAACTGACACGATTGAGCGCGGTTCCGAAAGTTTGATTCTGGCGCTCCTAAAGGTGGCTAAGTCAACTACAATATACTAGCCTAATCGACGCCGGAAGCGTACAGGTAGGGTCAATTATAAATTATAAAGATTTTCCAACTTTTTAATTGTTTATTATTTTTCTACCAGGTTACAACTTCAAAAAGAAATCCTCAACAGTTTGGAAATGGAAAGGGCCGAGACTGAAAATTCAACGAGCTCCATCCGACACACAACTTAGTGCATTCGTTGGTAAGAATGGCATTGCAATCCGCTCGCCGGAAGGTGCGTCCCCAGGATAGGAACTTCTGTTCTACAAAGTGTCAAAGTTTTTAAGAAAAATGTGAAAAATAAATTAAAAGTGAATGAAATTTGAGTATTGTATTTAAGAATCAAACATTCCCCCTAAATCTCCACAGAAAAACCATAAATTTTAAAATTTCAGGTCCGGCTGATCTTTTTCTCCGGTTTTTGCTAAAAAAGTGAGCAAAAATAGCGGCGGCTAAATTTTTCTCTCGTTTGCTAAAATTTTAGTTCGAAAAAATTGCTAAATTGATTGCTAAGATTTTAGCTGGTCAAATTTGAGCAAAATTTTGCTAATTTCCGGCCTCGAAAGTTTTGTGTGTAAGTTCGGTTACGGAAATTCGGTGCCAGCGGTGATTTTGATGACCAAGCGGACGACGACCAAGCAGATCTATACTGGAAAGCAAACAGGTAAAGACCAATCTAGACGCAAACAAACTTTTTAAGTTTTTCATATGAAAATTTTCCATTTTTACCAGGATGGCGCTCCCAGCGAATACAACACCAAAGCCGGGGATTCACCTAACAGGTTGCCAAGTCTCCGAAAAAGGAACATGCTTAATGTTGGTCGACGATGGAAACATCCGGAAACGAACGGTCAACCTACCCACATCCGGAACAACCCGATCCAGGCGCCAGAAAAAAGTAATTATTGGCAAAGTTTGAAAAAGTTTTCACAACGCTGGTGGACAAGTGTAAATCCAGAAAATAAATTAAAGTAAAAGGTGAAAGCATCAGTGTTTTTTTTATTTTCAATTTGATAACCTCCCTGCGTTTCTAAAGGAAAAATTATAAATTTTGTAAATAAAAATTCTGGGCGGTTTTTTTCTTCGGATTTTGCTAGAAATTTGAGTAAAAATTGCGGCGGCTAACTTTTTCTCTGGTTTGCTAAAATTTTAGTGAAAAAATATTGCTAAATTGATTGCTAAATTTCTAGCTGGTCAAATTTGAGCAAAATTTTGCTAAATTCCGGCCTCGAAAATTTTGTGTGTGGGTAAGTTTTTATTGGACAGGTAGATATTCCATAAAAGATACTAATCAATTTTTTTTACAGGTGGCGGATGATCAACACTTTGGCACAAAGCTGCCACCCCAGAGCCGATGATAGAAAATTGTTAAAAAAAATGTGTTTCTCGAAATAAATAAATCCCATATTGAAAAATGGGAGAAAATAATAGTTTTTATTGCTAATTATATGCACAGCCAATATTCTTTATTTAATTTTGAATTGAAATATAAATTTGATACTCAATACGACCGGTTGTTTTGAAAGAAAAAGCTGGTTTCCAGCTATCTGGATTGCTGATTTTCCAGCAATTTGAATTGCTGGAAACCAGCATTAACGTTTGCTGTTTTTTTCAGCAATTTAAATTGCTGGAAATTTTGCTGGAAAGTCAGCGGGACAAAAACCAGCAAAAAAAAATTGCTGTGCAGGGACAGAATTCGATGTTTCGAAGCACAAATTTGCAATTATCTCACAATTTGTATTGTTTGATCCCGTTTCAGGGTTTCAGCTAGCTTATTTTTCTTCTTTGTTTATTTTTGTTTCCTTTTTGACGTCTGTTAAAAAACACGGTTATTTGAATAACCTTTATTTTATTTTTAAATAAACCCAACTTGAAATTTGAAAACTACAAATTTTTTTTTTACTAAAATAGGTAATACTGTAGTCTCCAAAACTCGTTGGCTTGGGTTTGTCAGTTTGGGTTATATAAACAAAGTATTGGATTTCGTTTCGAATCAAAATTTTTATAAAAAATATTCACTAAATGTGCATTGATTCAACAAAATTAAACAACAAAACGTTTTGTTGAATCGACTCCCCGTTCTTTTTCTGCGTGAGGTTGGTATTTGTGTTTGTTTATTTTCTGATAGCGATTACTGGCTGCGTTGCTACCGGGTTGCTACTAACCGCATCCTGTAACAACCTACTGCTCGAATGCTATTTCTCGAATCAAGTTAGCAACTGTTGGTGCGATGATAGGTTGATAAATATGTTGCTGAATGTACTCGTACTGATGGGCCTGGTCTAAGGAAGACTTCTACGCGGGTAAATTACTGAAGGGCGTATTATGAATTCATCTCCTAAAGCTAAAACACCGTTTTTATCTCCACTAGTCATCAACAGGTGGCGCATTGACGTTCACTTAAATCCATCTCGACAGTGTAATGAACATAAATGTAAACAAATCTTTCTATGTTCCGGTCGGGTGTTAGTCATTAAATCGTATTTTATTGTTTATGGGTAATTTAAAGATTAAATTAAATAAGTGATTCGTTAGTGTCCACTGCAAGGTGATAATGAGTGAAAACGAAGCATTGCACATTGAATATGCCGACGAAGCTGAACTGCTCAACGAGTTTCGGTCATACATGAGCGATCCAGACACTCGTGATAAAGCCGCAAACTATCTGCTGGAATCGTTAATCGACGAAACAGTGTTGGGTTTGGTGTTTGAAATCCATCATGCACACAAAACGGGTTCCGGTTCAGCACTGGAAGGCCAACCAGAAGATTGCAAACCATACACGATAGTCGATCTACCGGATGTGGATGTATTTGGTTCCTCGACCGGTAAAAAAGCTATCGACTGCAACTGTCCCAACTGCAACAGGATCGTAGCCGCTTCCCGATTTGCACCTCACTTGGAGAAGTGTATGGGTGAGTTTGTTCAGTTTTAATTTCGCTCTTATGAATATCAGCCTTTTTCTGACCAATCCGTCATTAGAAATGGAAATTTTTTGTTACTCTTAAAAGCAAATAAAATAAAAATTTTTTTTAAAGGAATGGGAAGAAACTCGTCCCGCATCGCCAGTCGGCGGATCGCCAATACCAGGGACGGAGGCAACTATTTTGGTGCTGACGAAGATGATGAGGATGACGCGGATTGGTCAGGTGAAAAGCGAAAGAAAAAGATAGCCCCTGTTCGGACTAATGGAAGCAAAAAGAACGGAAAGACTTCATGAAAATAATTGTCACCGGAACAGGATTCCGTTTCTGGGATCAGCAATCCATGGACACGGAGGCTTCGCTCAGGTCGGGGATCGAATGCCACTAGTACTTCTACCGATTTACCTTCCGAGGAAAATGACGATGCGATGCAAAACAGAATGAAAGCAAGCGCGATTTGAGGGCATCAAAGAACAACAAATGTAATACATTACACGTTTCTGCTGCCCATCCAAATACCAAAACAGTAGAATATCTGCACATAAAATTTCTAACTTAAATAATTATGTGGGTCCTAAAATATTGTAAGCTGTGTTTAGACATAATCTTTAAAATGTAAATTAGAACAACAAATTATGACTGTTAAAAATAAATATAACTAGAGAGATATTCTTTTTTTTGTAATTGGAAAAATCATTGATTAATGCACTTCGTAAAAGATCTATGCAGTTTGATGGAAAAATTTGTAAGAATGTCTCAAATTTGTGAGACAAGTTTCAGTTAAGTACTTTCGTTTTTTAATATCTTGTTAATTACCTTCTGAGTGGTAGAGGGAATTTATTTCGAATTTCTAGTATATTGGAAACCAAGTTAGGAACGCTGAATAAGATATTTATTTGTCCTAGTAAAATAAAACATAAAAGATATTGCTAAGAATACATCTGTGTGACTATTCACAGATTATTTAAGTGTTTCAGAAAATTATTCCATACGTAATGCTGAGAAATGCTAATTTCAGGGTTTCGATTAACCCTTTAATATTTTGGTATCATAATTTCAATGGTTCTTATGGATGTACAAAGCACGATAAGCAATCGCTGTTTGCCTCAGTTAGCGAAGTTATAAACTTGTAGATAGAGAAATATAGTACTTATTCGTGTTGTTGCAATGCTTTCGTTAGTTGTCGAAAATTTTTCAAAATTTGATGCCACTTTTTGGTCGCTTGCATTGTACATTGATCACCCGTTCGAGGAGTTCAAGTGCCAACTGGTTTCTGGTTTGATTCCGTCGGAAGTTAAGATAACCTCCTGGAGCTTGTTGCTTTTTGATTATATAGGAGCTATCGTTTATCCGTTGGGTATGTCCGGAGTTCGGCTCAATCATTTCTTTTTTGATAGCGGGTCTTGATTTTTCAACATGGATTTCTCGACCGTTGAATTGGCTTTTGTTCTTTTCAACCGCCTTGTCCACCGAGTTGGTGTTTGCGAAATGGACAAACCCGAAACCTTTACCCGCAATAATTCGGACCATGTCGATTTCTCCGTACTGAATGAATGCATCGTACAGTTGTTCCTCAGTGGTCGTGTACTTGAGATTACCAACGAACAGTGTGGCTTCCTTGTTGATTGGTTTTCGTTCCCGTGCCAAACTAACACGCAGCCGTTTGCTTTCGAACATCTTTTGGTTTTCTTCGCATGCATTCCTAGCCGATTCTTCCGTAGTAAAATCAATGTAAATGATGGCCGAAATATTTTTCGGTGGATAGGTGCGGTTGAATTTGTTATTCCGATGTTTATCTTTAATAACAGTACACTTTTTTATTTTCCCATACTTACTGAAGTGGGATTTGATTTTTTCAACTTTTATTCCAATCGGTGCGTTTCCAACAAATATTGACGAATCTGAGGATAAGTGCAAACAAATATAATAAATTAAATAAATGAATTTCGTAATAAAGACAAAAAAATGAATTTCGTAATTCAAAATTTAAAGATGAAAAAATTGTCAAGCATGGTGAGTAAAACAAATTCGAGATCTCGGATGATAATGATGAGCAAACTTCATTGAATAATTGTTGTTTTGAAAATTCTTGATTTGTAGCACCAAATGTGAAAATTTTTGGTTTTCATAAGTAATTCCATTCGCTTACCGCCTTTTCCATTATATCCCTTAGAATCAGAATTCGTAGTCGGCAAACCGACATCGAAATCGCTCTCCTCATTTCCTCTTGTAAAGCATCCATTGCTTGTATCGTCGTCAGTACCATCGTTATTTTCGTCGTCGTCGTAGTCGGATTCTTCCGTGTCATCCTTTCTAGAATTTTCATTTTCTCGCTCAGATCCAGTATTATCTTGCCCTGATTCAGTGGGAGGGGTCTCAGTGAATGTCCCACCATTTTCAGCGACAATTTTCTCCACTCTTGAACCGGCTGCTGATGATTTGCTGGTTGCATCGATTGAGGCGTTTTTCGAGTCACCTTCCAGTACCTCATTCGGAATGTTTCCGTCTTTGCCTCCTTCCAGGGCCATTTTGATGTTCCGGAAGAAGCTTTGAACCTTTTCAAATGTATTTCAATGATAAGCTCCAATTCAATGTATTGATATTTTATGTGAAATTTCAGCTCCAATCCGTCAGAAATAAGAAAAGAGAAAATATAAACCAAATAATAAATTTGCCACTAGAGAACACTAGTGTCTGAAAGTGGGTTGATATATTTATGCACATGTTCGATGATCTGGCAACCAGATGGCAGAAATTTTGAGATTGAAAAGTTGCTTCCGGATCAGAGATGCCAGGTGTCCTGATAAATCAGGATTTGTTCTGATTTTCGAAAGACCGTCCTTATTTTTTAAAAATGTTCTGCTTTGTCTTGATTTTTTAAAATGGTATTTAAATGAACTCCTAATTAAAAAAAAATCTAAACTGTAATATCATTAAAAGTTAAAGCACTGATCATACTGACAGCAAATATATTAAAACAAATATACCCCACTGTCAGCCTTCCCCATACATCTCATCAAGGGCACGTATGTCAGCACCACCTACTGACGAAAGTTCCTACTACACGGAAAAAAATTGAGTGGTCATCCCAAAGACGCTGTCATGATAATTTTACCATTTCAGCGCTATAGTATTTTCAACCACGAAAAGTTTAACATCGATTTTGTGAAAGTGCGCATGAAACAATATTGAAATTACTATGTACCTGGTAATTTTCGATAACTCTCAATGTTTGTTGTCGAAAATACTATGGTCATGATAATTTCATCATAATTTCTATCACAACTACCGTCCGCATAGTAATTTTGACATTGTGGCACCAATTCATATCAACAAAATACTACGCACATCGTACTTTTGAGAAAACAAAACATATTTGACTCAAAAACATAAGTGCGTATGATAATTTTACCATGGTAAACATTCTTGTTGTTTACACTAATTCAGGATCATTAATCATCAAACCCGTTTGTAAAAAAACTAATTTTGAGCTGCTTTATAGTTACATAACTTTGAAAATCATTCCAGAACATCGGGAGAACACACTAACATTGACCGACGTGTGTCGGAAGTGTGAATTTTCATGTTTCAAATAATGTCATAATGCATGCATGCAAATAAACAAACAAACATACATAGTAATTTTACTATTTAAATCAATCTCCTCGCGCATACTAATCTTTATTATAACACATACTAGTTTCATTATGAAACATATTAATTTTACTAGGGACGAAGTAAAACAATGCATCATTTCATTGACAATTTTACTAAAACGCAGTCGAATTTACTATGCGCAGCCAAATTGAGCACATGATGAAATAGCTATGCGTAAGGTATTATAAACAACAAAACATATTTGACTCAAAAATATGGTCGCCTGTTGTTCGTTTAAACCACGGATTTAGTAATTTTACTATGCTTTTTTTTTTGTGTGTACAGTCACTGATAGCACTGACCATACTGACTGGACACTCGATTTCGTTTTCTGGATAATTTTTCCAACAGTGCGCAATGTCGATTCCAGAGTGCGCATCGATCGATTTGAAGAAATGCTATCCCAGTTAGGAATTGCCACCCAACTTTAAAAATAAAACACACAATTTCTACGATAAAATCGGGCTAAACAGGACCGTTTTTCCTACAGGGCATTTTTTGTCAAATTTTTCAGGTTCGCCACCTGCCGCCGGTATTGCGAACCTGCAAAATCTGACAACGAAAAATTAGACAGAAAATTGTTGAATTTTTGTTCTAAGTGTCATGTCAGTGTGGTCAGTGCTGATAGTACCATCACTGACCATACTGACTGGACACTCGATTTTGTTTTCTGGATAATTTTTGCAACAGTACGCAATGTCGATTCCAGAGTGCACATCGATCGATTTGAAGAAATGCTATCCCAGTTAGGAAATGCCACCCAACTTTAAAAATAAAACACGCAATTTCTACGATAAAATCGGGCAAAACAGGACCGTTTTTCCTACAGGGCATTTTTTGTCAAATTTTTCAGGTTCGCCACCTGCCGTCGGTATTGCGAACCTGCAAAATCTGACATCGAAAAATTAAACAGAAAATGGTTGAAGTTTTGATCTAAGTGTCATGTCAGTGTGGTCAGTGGTACCACCATCACCGCCCTAAGCGACAACAGCACCACCTACAGCTACAAGTCAAATAACCGCCAAAAGTAGTTCAGATCGTCAAAGCTTATACACGCTCGTTTTCAAATAACCATATATGGATGACAAATAACCATTTTTTGGCTTTTGCTGCAGAACTGCCAATATGGTTATTTTTCATCAATTTTTCTATATTTAATTTCAACCATTTGGGTAGTTCTCAATAACTAACCACAAAATGCTTGAAAAATTTTATGTTTCATCACCGCCATTTTGAAAGTGATAGATTCTGCAGCCGGTTGCAGTTGACAAGAGAAAAAAAAACTTTAATAACGCAAATCGAAGTCACAAGTTAAATATCCTGTGGTCCAGACCTAGCTGAAGGTGAGTCTTCGATAATATATTGGTACTAAAATTGAACATTAGATATATAGGGTAACGGACTTATTTTGGACCAGAGGACCAATTTTGGACCACCTTGTCTAGCTCTCTTATAAAACAAATAATCATGAAAATTTTTAGCAAGTATTGTTGAATCCCGGGCACTTAATGTAATGCACTAATTTTTTTCATTATTAGTTGCTTTATAATAGAGCTAGACAAGGTGGTCCAAAATAGGTCCCCTGGTCCAAAATAAGTCCGTTACCCTATTTTTCCTCTACAACAGGATGCCGAAATCTGAGGGTCCCTCGATTATCGAAAGCTTTGGAAGTCAGAAGAAAGCTGAAGGAAGTCGGACTACCCAAAAACATCACCCAACAAACGGCCGTAGTGAAACGCTGGAACCCGTATACTACTTCACATATTCTGCCACAGGAACCTCTCAGCTCGAAATGGTTGGAAAAACTGTTTCACAACAACTGCTGAACACTCCGGAGATGGCTTTTTTCACAACTCTTCTGCCATGCACTGGCACTGGCAAGTGTGAAATTTTTTCCTTTGCTTTCCATTTTCTAATTTTCTTAATTTTAAACATTTACAGGTTCATCAGAGAACCGTTTTAGGAACGGAAAATCGATATGGCACCATATATTTTCGGATCAATCCAAGGTGGAGGCACAAAATTGGAAGCGATTCTTAAAATTTCATGAGAACAGTCTCAGATATACTGAAACGCACTCCCGATGGTGGATGGTATATTAAGACGGAAGTTCATCGTAGCAATTCTTCTAATTGATCGAAATGTAAGTACTTTTTCCAAATATATTAAAACAAATATACCTCACTGTCAGCCTTTTCCATACATCCCATCAAGGACAGGCATGTCAGCACCACCTACTGACGAAAGTTCCTACTAAAGCCACTGACCGTACCGCCATCACCACCTCTAGCAGCAACAGCGCCATCTAAAAGTCAAAAATCTGCCAGAAGTCGTTCAGATCGTCGATGTTTATACATGGTAGTTAGAACTTTCTCCATAGGATGGCGTCAAATATATTAAAATAAATATACCTCACTCTCAGCCTTCTCCATACATCTCATCAAGGACACGCATGTCAGCACCACCTACTGACGAAAGTTCTTACTAAAGCCACTGATCGTACAGCCATCACCACCTCTAGTAGCAACAGCGCCACCTACAAGTCAAAAATCTGCCAAAAGTAGTTCAGATCGTCGATGTTTATACATGGTAGTTAGAACTTTCTCCATAGGATGGCGTGCTTGATGTGTCGCCTTGGTTTTTGAAGAGTGAGGTATATTGATTTTACTATATTTGCTGTCAGCCTTCTCCATACATCTCATCAAGGACACGCATGTCAGCACCACCTACTGACGAAAGTTCCTACTAAAGCCACTGATCGTACCGCCATCACCACCTCAAGGGGCAACAGTGCCACCTACAAGTCAAAAATCTGCCAGAAGTAGTTTAGATCGTCGATGTATATACATGCCCAGAAAGAAAATCTGAATCCTTAACAACACTGAAATAGAAAACCTTTATCATTACATGACGTGGAACGCGATTTATTAATGTAAATTTACAAAATAAAAAAAGTTGAATCCTTAACAGCACTGAATTCTAATGACACAAACATTACTTGACATGGAACGCGATTATTTGATGTAAATTAACATCACATATGATGTAAATAAATAGAAGCATCATGTGTGACGGAATTTTCAGTGCGAATTAAATATTACACGTCTTACATATTTTACATGTCTTTCATATTTACACGTCTGTTGAAGTTTACAGACGTGTAATATTCAACTCGCACTGAAAATTCCATCATATGTGATGCTTCTTTTTCGTTACATCATATGTGATGTAATTTTCCAATATTTTTCTGGACACATAAAATTCATAACAGCACTGAAATAGAAATTTCTTAAAATTACACGACATGGAATGTCCTATACATTGAATTCGAAGTTAATCAATATTACAATACACTGAACGCGATGATGTCATGTAAAAATACAGACTGTCGAAAACAGGCACACACAAATGTCAACAAAGTGTTGCGTCAAGTCGTGCACAAGAGTATTTTATTAAAACAGTTTTTCCGCGATTAAGTTAATCGATCTTACTGGTTCCTGGAGATCTTCGAGAAGCAGGAATGGAGTTTTTGAAGCGACGTTACTAAATTCTGGATCCGGTACTTCAGGGAAGAAAATAAAAGTAAGAATGTTACTTCTAACAAAAAATATTTATGAGATAAAAAAAATACCACTTATTAAAATGAATAATTATAGAAAGATTTCATTTTTTATTAAGAAGTGAGAAAATTCCACTATTAAATCAAAATAACCATGAATGAAACAAAAAAATCCTATTGGAAATTTTTTCTTTCAATATTCAGTGATTTTATAATTTACATCATTTTTATTTTACACGTTTCTAAATTTAACATCATTTTTTATTTTACACGTAGCAAAATTTTAATGACATGTAATTTCCAACAAGGATTGAAAATTCCGTCATATATGATGCTTCTTTTTATTTACATCACATGTGATGTGATTTTACAGATTTTTTTCGTAGTGTGTGGTAGTAAGAACTTTCTCCATAGGATGGCGTGATTGATGTGTCGCCTTGTTTTCTGAAGAGTGAGGTATATTTGTTTTACTATATTTGATGGCGTGCTTGATGTGTCGCCTTGTTTTTTGAAGAGTGAGGTATATTGATTTTACTATATTTGATCTTTCAGTAATCGCTGTGGCTGCAAGTGCCCTTCCGTTGGAACTGGTGGTGGTCATTCGTTCTTTGGTTCGAGTCCCACCGTAGGATGTCCGGGTTAAACGCAACGAAATTACGCAAGGTAAATTATTTATCAATATCATTAATTCTATTTTTATTATTGATTATTTTTTCTATTTTCTACAGGATCCAACAAAGCAACTCGCCGGCCAAAGGTCCCGTATTTTGTTTAGATTACGAATTAAGTGTAGTGTGTGGCGAAAGATAATAAAAATAAATTTTATTTACGATAAATTCATTTTACTGCCCAGAATAAATACTTAAAAATTAGTAGAAGAGATCCAAATATCATTTAATAGCTAAACAAATTTTTCGTAGCTTCCATCCTCATAACATGTTGAACGTACTAGGAATTCACGTAAGTTGTACGTGATGTTCCTATCCACAAATTCCTATTAGGGGAGCGTTTACTCATTTTATTCGTACAAGTTACGTGAATATCAATTGGATAAAAATTATGTAGTTTTTCACGTAGCAGCTACGTGCAGATTATTTTGGCTGTAGACTTCCCAACATAAGTTTCAGGAGGGAAACGCAGTGGTCAGTCTAAAAAATCATGAACAAACATAATGTAAGATTTAAAAAAATATTTAAGAATATTCAGGTACAGGATTTTTGTAGTAACGGAAGAAAATAATAAAAAAAAATAAATGGTTTCTAATTAAAATCAAAATAACTTTATGACATCAATCAAAAATGCTACAGATTCAAAGGATTTGAGATGTTGAGTCAAAGTATTTCAGATTTTGAATAAAAAAACATTTTTTGATTCAAAGGAAAACATTTCTTTGAAGCAAAGGAAAATGAATTTGAATCTAATGAAGTTATTTTGTCCAAAAATCAAAGGAAACAATCCAGAAAATTAGAATAAGGCCGATGACATAGTGAATACGATGCGATGCGATGCGGTGAATGCGATTCAATGCGGTGAACCACATTTGATGAAAATGTATGCACGGAAAATAAAAAAAAGGTAATATTTACCTTTTTGCGAGGTGATTTTTTTCCACCCCTCTTTCGAGGTAAATTTTACCTTTTTTTCATTCACCTAGCAAAAAGGTAAATTTTACCTTTTTTCAATTTACCTAGCAAAAAGGTAAATTTTACCTTTTTCGCATTCACCTAGCAAAATAGTAAATAATACGGTTTTCCCATTAACTGATTTAAAAGGTAAATGCTGGTTGGTTTGATTGTTTTCTTCAATAAGAATTAAAAAAATACAAAATTCTTTTAAAAATGATATTTATTGGAGATAAATAGGGACTGGTAATTCGGCTTCGCGTTCTTCTGAGCCGCTATGGCCGCTGAATCCACCTGCGTTGCGTACATTCATGGCCTCCTCCGTTCGACTAATCCGGTCAGGTTCGGCTTTTCCGGCTGGAGGATGACGTGGAATACACCTCAAAGCTCTATGGGCCGATCTGAAACAAAATCAATAGTATTATGACGAGAACCAGCAGAACTAAATGATATTTAAGAACACTTACCATTCTATTCCGATTTTCACATATTAGGCACAAAGCAAAACTTGTTCCTCGAATGACAAAACAGCTTAACCTCAATGAACGGGTTCGGCGAATAGTTACTTTTTTTTTAGAAGAATTGTACCGTTTTGTTTGGCTCAATCCAGGTCAATTACACCTCGCTACGAGGTAAGTTTTACCTTATTTGGATTTACCTTTTTTTCTAGGTGAATTATACTTTTTTATCGAGCTCAATTCACCTCGCTACGAGGTAAGATTAACCTTTTTTGGATTCACCTTTTTTCTCGGTGAATTGTACCTTTTTTCAAACCTCGATTCAGGTAAATTTTACCTCACTGTGGTAGAGGTAGAAGTTACCTTTTTGGCTTTCACGAGCGTTCACCTTTGCTAACTCGGTAAATTTTACCTTTTTATTATTTTCCGTGTGTGAATCGCTTAAACCTGACATACACGCTCATTTTTATTTAACCAATTATGGATCAAAAATAACCATTTTTAAGCTTTTGCGCACGCTCATTTTTTTATAACCATTTTCGAGTTTTTTTCAACCGTTTAATGGGTTTCTTCTTAAAACTTCGATTATTGTTATTATTCAACCATAATGCACAGTTAAATTTCAACCGTTTTCTAAGTACTGGCGAAAAACCAAAATAATGGTTAAAAATTTTAGCATAAACTTTAGTGAGCGGTCCGCCATTGTTATTTTTCCAGTTCAACTCGTTTGTCGTTCAAGAATATTCGGGCTACTGAGGACAAAAATAGAAAGTTGGAACCTATTGCCAAGAACAGGTAAATTTTAATTGTTGTGCTGTATTATTATGCGATATTTACGGCCTATATTGTCAGTGTCGTTCCAGAGAATCCCAAGAAGAACGTTCCGATGAATGAGTGGACAATAATAAGCAGCCGGACTGTCTGGCGAAAGCTGCTTTCCGCTAAACTTATTCCAGCAGTGGATTATTTTGACCGCAACAAATTTTCGGAGAAATCCCTGAAAATATCTACAACAGCTGGAAGAGCTCATCTACGATTTTTTCTAAAACTATGTCCGCAATTAGGAATATGTGCTACTCGGTGGCTTCAGTCACCTTTGGGACAGCTGAGAAACGGTAGTAATTTTGTACACTTGTTTTAAAACAAATCACTCAAATTTTCTTTGATTTTCCAGACAAAGTATTCTAACATATATTCAGCAGGAAGATCGTTTGTCGGGCTAGAAAAGGACAATTTCAGAGTAAGCCTGACCTAAAGGAACGATTTTTGAGGAGATCTGCGATCTAACATGAGTGTTGGAATCGGATTAACTGGTGCAATAATTTTCCGGAACGGGTTTCTCACGTACACCATCCGCCCACCGTGCTAACCCAGCCTTCCGGAACTTGGTGCTTTGGTATAATTTCTTGCATGTTCGAATTTGAATATGATTTACATCAAAATTGAGATTTCCTTAGGAAATATTGAATAGAAATAAATAATTTCCGTTTATTAACACCATATGCATTGATCTTTTGTATTTAATTCGGAAAACCTTCTTTTAAGCTTAAGAAAACGGTCCCTATTTTTTCTTTTCGGAAAACGGTTATTTCATAACCATTATCCAGCTTTAGCAAACGGTTGAAAAATAACCATAATCCAAGTTCTCCGTGAAATCTCATTTTATGAGTTTTCACTGAAAACTCATAAAACGACTTGATCCACAAAACTTCGATTATGGTTATTTTTCAAACATTTATGGTTGAATATGGCCGAGCGTGCGTGAAAACTGCCAATATGGTTATTTTTCAATAATTTTTCTTGTTCCAAATTTAACCATATTGGCAGTTTTCGAGTAATAACCAGAAAATGGTTGGAAAATTTGGTGTTTGAATCGCCATTTTGAAAGTAATTGATGGGGCAGCCGAACGCGTTCTTCAATTATTTTTTTAAAATTGGTATAGTTTACCTGAAAATCGACTTATCATGAAGGAGGAGTTTCTAAAAGGTAATATATTTTCTAAAGAAAATCCTTAATTTGTATCAAACCTGAGTCAGTTACCTGACCACTAACAAAAATATAACTTATTTCAGTGCGCCAAGTGAGAGCTCCGCTTCCAGTTCCAACAATTACGGGCTCTCGGTTCATCGTCGAAGTCACAGAATAAAAATAAAAGCATCGTAACCAGTCCCCGCACTACCCGGAAGGTGAAGAAGCGTAGAATGACGCTCCCGGTAGTCCCGGTGACGCAAATGTGAACGAAATGGTTGTATTTAATTAAAAGTAGAAGTAATTTCTTCAAAAAATCTAAAATCTCTTTTCTTTTCATTTGAAAATCCCATTAAACACAAAAAAATATGGCGCTTTGTTTCCACATAGCGCTGAGGTTGAAAAATAACCATTTTTCAACTTCTCGTCCAGTATCCCATTCGGTTGAAAAATAACCATATTCGAACTTCTCCCCTAGAAGTCATTTTATGACTTCTCATGGAGAACTCATAAAATGACATTTCCCGGGAAAAGGTCGAAAATGGTTATTTTTGAATCGTAAATGGTTTAATAGTTTCTAGCGTGTACTCAAAGCGGCGAAGGAGATGTCAATTTGTTCCGCCGCTCGAGTTCGCATAGGCTGCGTCCGTAAATTTTCCGCCAATTCGCATCGCATCGCATTCACTATGTCATCGGCCTAAGGCCGGTGACATAGTGAGTGCGATGCGATGCGAATTGGCGGAAAATTTACGGACGCAGCCTACGCGAACTCGTGCGGCGGAACAAATTGACATATGCTTCGCCGCGTTGAGTATGTCAGGTTTAAGCGATTCACATACATTTTCATCAAATGTGGTTCACCGCATTGATTCGCATTCGCCGGTTCGCATCGCATCGCACTCACTATGTCATCGGCCTAAGGCCGATGACATAGTGAGTGCGATGCGATGCGAATTGGCGGAAAATTTACGGACGCAGCCTATGCGAACTCGAGCGGCGGAACAAATTGACATCTCCTTCGCCGCGTTGAGTATGTCAGGTTTAAGCGATTCACATAAATTTTCATCAAATGTGGTTCACCGCATTGAATCGCATTCACCGCATCGCATCGCATCGTATTCACTATGTCATCGGCCTAAGAATTTGTGTACGAGTTTAAAAATAATTTCAACGTTCAACAAATAATAAACTTACCATTTAGAACAAAAAAATCACTTTAAACATTTAGGAAAACTTTACTTCTGTTTGACTTCGTATGATGATGAAAAATAATGACTGATGGAATTTTCCACAATGCTGCTTTTTCTATTTTTCATAAGAACGTACTTTGAAAATTGGAAGAATTTAATAATACGAGTCTTCTTATGAAAATTGTAAAAAGAATTTGCTTGAGAACAAACTATGTTTTTAATAATCGTAGCTTGAGACGGTATCGATTTTAGTAATGGGCGAATGCGCCAAAATCACTGTTTCGAGAAAATCGCGTTTAAAGTTTGAAAGCTCCATAAGCGCACAGCAAAAAAAAATTTTTTAATATCATCCATCTGAAAAGTGAGTAGGTTTGAAATCAAGGTCTTCGAACTTACTTTTTCACCAATACGCCCTGTGGAAAAATCGATACTGATTTTGTTTTTTGGGTAGAGAAATTGAATTTGAAAATAAAATAAGTATAAAAAATGACCGCTTCCCGCATAGAGCAGTATCATACAATAACGATCCCCATTATCTTCTACCCAAGACACCCAAAAGATTCCCCTTATAGTTTTTGGATTATTAATGAACGATTAGACTAATAGTTTTTCCATCAAATGGAATCGTTTAGACACAAATAACGATACAGGGAACGGGTTGTTAAGTAAAAAACGATTCATTTTTTTTGCTTTTTTTTAGGGAGATTTTTCAAGAAAATTTAGCAAAACGATAGATGTAATCGTTGTAATATCATCCATTTCAACTTTTAAGAACGATACAATGTATTTTTAAAAGATTTTTTTTCGATTTGTAGAGCAAAATAAATCGACTCGTGTTAAAATTCGTTAAATTTTATTTTATTTCTTAAAGAATGGCATTAGATAATCAAATTATTTTACCGTGATAGGCCAATATTTTTCGCAGGTCCCAATTCTGCGCATTTTGTAATATTAACATATTTTTCTGGATTTGATACAGAAAAAGTACATCAATCAAGATTGTTTTAGACTACATTATTTCAATTTAAGGTAAATTTATACATGGTTTACTATTATTATTATAAAAATATATTGATTTAGATCTTCTAAAACCCTGACGGAAAACAGACCTTATTGATTCTTTAGTAATCCTTAGTAGTACACAGAGGTGCCAGGTGTCCTGATTTATCAGGATTTGTCCTGATTTTCGAGAGACCGTCCTGATTTTTCAAAAAGCTACGAGTTGTCCTGATTTTTTAAAATTTGCCCCTAAAATGTCCTGATTTGTACTGATTTTCATAAAAACCTCGTAAATATGATCGAATTTGTAGTTAAACTATGAGAAACCGAATAAATAGGTTATAAAATAGTTATTCCCATTTAACAGATCGTAATTTTCGGTTCAGATGATATTCAAATGGTGTTTTTCGATATGAACTACCTTCCAGCCAACAAGCTGCGTATAGTTGTTGCATAAATCAAGGCGTTTACAGCACATGTATTGCGCCTTTATTTATGCAATCTAAACAGCATCCTTATAATTTTCATGAATCAAGAGATGTCCTGAAAAATCCTGATTTTTAACTTCTCGTTGTCCTGATTTTTGACGAAACCACCTGGCATCCCTGGTAGTACATCTAATGAAATGAATACACTCGGCAAAATAAAACTTTCAAACTAAAATGTCTTAATATATTCTACATATGATTAAATAAAAGCTTCTTAAAATGCACAAAATTAGGACTGTTTGCGGTTTTTTTTCGTTTGGGAAAAATTCTACACAATAATATACCATGGCCACATCAAAGTTGCTTTCGTTATCTCCTCCGGTTTAAGTAATGTTCGGTCATAGATTCTCGGGAAACATAATCTGTGCCATCAAATTCGATAGCTGCCGTTAAGCTTCTGGAATTACTCGCTGTGTCGACATCTGAAGACCTTTCCATTCGCAGAATGAAAATCTCTTCTAGTGGTGTTCGAGTCTGCATATCTGCCAAAAAAAAATCTTCATGAAATAAAGAAATAATGTTACACACATTGTGTTTGAAAGCTTACCCAGTCAATAGACTTTCCGCTGGGTGATTTTTGGTGCGCCATTAGGCGATGTTGACCGACATCCAACTATAAAAGCTCAGGAAAGGTATCGGAATATGCAGCTACAGGATCGGTAACGCGGAACAGCGTTTTCTCAAGATCATCATTCTACCCAGTCGGGATTAAATCAGCGATGAATGCGACCAAACGGTGCCAACCACTCGCACGGAGTGAAACATTTCATTTTCTTGAGCTACAAGATCGGTGACGTTGAACAGCGTATGATCAACAGTTTATGAACTCTTCAACCAGAAAGCGAGTTGTGATGCGGGAAACACTTCCAGCGGATGTCTGCTATAGAATTTGGTGGTGCTGCTTTTGCCGTTGGCGGTGGTGATGGTGATACGATCAGTGACGGAATTGCCTGTAATCGCAATAGTAGATGCCGAACTGCTCGAGCGATGATGTTTCCTTCTACCATACATTGTTGCTACTGTTCGTGATGAGGTGGTGATTGTTATGGCTACGCTTGCTGACATTCCTTCGTAACCACAGGCAAAACCTAAAAAAAACAAAATCTAAAATCCATCATTCAACGATGACTGATGGTGGAACTTACCTAGCTGCGTTAAGATCTCCTGTTTCCACTCCGCTTGTGATTTCCCACTGATTAAAATACCGGCTCCTCCGGTACTGTGATCCGAGGTGCAAAGAAATACTCCGAGCCATTCTGCAGTCAATACCGAAAAATTTCCCTTCCGGATCACCACAATTTGATTTGAAACCTGGTTTCTTGCTCGTCATTTTGGTGATACCGAAGTTTGTGACCAACAAAGCAGCAGCAGCCATTGCTAAGTTTTGTGTCAAGAGATCCGACACTGTTTAAAATACAAACAATATCAGGGGATTCGAAAAGAAGTTAAAATAAAGCTGGATACTTACAGCATGGGAATTCTTCTTGCAAGATACTGGGTGGATCCCGTTCATTAGCCATGTTTTTTTCCGCCGCCTGAGCCACTTCCAGGTCTAGTGCACTGCCGCCGTGAAAAAACTGACAGCACCAGCCTGAACTAACCGCTGCTGGTGCTAGTTCGTTTCTCGTGATAATAATGGGAACGGTGGCTGCTGCTGTGGTGATTGTTCCTTCCTGCGACCTCCGGAATGTTGTGATTGGTGGTGTGGTCGCAAACATAATTGAGGAACTGGACGAGTCATGATGTTTCGCCAAAGTACTACTGCTGCTGTTGCTGCACAGTGTCACCTTGTTTGGCGCTGGAACTAGTTCGGCGTTTTTCCGGCCGGATGCTGGAGTTTTTTTCACGCATCTACTGCGAGCTGTACGGGGGGTATAAAAAAAAAATTAAATTATCATTATACAAAACAGTTTTTTAACTTACCTTAACGTTTGCGATGTTGTCGGCCTCGATACGCTTAGTTTTTAGTGCTTTCAAGGACATTTTACGGGGTTTCTATTCAAATTTGAGGAGTTTTCTAAAACTTTAACGGCATGCGGTGTTTATTTTCTCGACGAGAAGTGACGTCACGTGACAGCAGCAGCGAAGACACGCTACATTCAGGTGCGCGATAGTTCAATTTTTTTAGACCATTAATCGTATCTTTTGAGAATCCTTTTTAATCATTCCTAGCAAAGACACCATAAGCAAAGTCGAAAAACGCATCGTGACGATTAACTCGCTAACTTTCAGCTACTCAGTTCAGAGTGACGGTTACTCAGTTGTCGCCAAAACCGCACCTACTCAGTTCTGACTAAACGGCCTTTACTCAGATCTGACTAATCGCCCTTTTCGCGACAACTGAGCCATGGTTACTCAGAATGCGCGAAAGATCCGCAACGCTTTTTGGCCGGTTTTTCCATAGCAGTATGTTCAAACCCAGTATGATAATCGATAAATAGGATAGAATTTTATATTTTATCAATAAAGAAGTCCAATTTTTGCGCACAATCCTTTATTTTCAAAAACTTTGCCATCGTCTATTTGAAACGTTCGCACTTTTCGTTCGACCCGAGCCGGGGTTGTCTCCCTGCACCCAATATGCCACACTGGATTGAGCATGAATACCCGTACAGTTGGATCATCATCGATGTTCCTAAATATCATTCCTTGTGTGATCCGCCGTTGCTTTCGCAAAAAAGTTTGATCGAGGTTTCCCGGGGGACCTTCACCTACCTCCGAGTTTTTTTTACTTTACCCTGCAATAAGATGAAAAATGTGCTTATAATAATCATGAATCAGCAATAAAAATAAATATTTACCATAATAATTTCCCAGTTTTTGGCTGACAAATACAAACATCGTCGAATTTCTTGAGCAAACTGATCAACATTTACTCAGTTGTCGCCTTCAAGCACTCGAATACGCTGAGTGCCAATTTTCATGTCGTCTGAGTAGCCATTACTCGGAAAAACTGAGTCGTTTTAGATCAAGCGACGGCTGCGTCATACAAAAGGCGATATCTGAGTAAATTTGAGGCGGGCTCTGAGTATTTCAAAATTAGCGAGAATGTAATCAGAACCAAATAATCCAGACGATTCAGTGTACGGTATTTGATTATGCGGGTTGTTTTTTAATTAAATTGCTGATTTCCAGCACTCAAGATTGCTGATTTTCCAGCAATTGAGTTTGATCTTTTCAGGCCATTCGTATTGCAGGAAATTGCTGGAAAACCAGCGGGACAAAAACAACAAATATTTGCTGAGTAATGATGATGGCATCCATTCAAATCGTAAAAATATTTCTCACTAGAGAGCACTAGTGTGCCGTCTGAAAATGAGATATAGAAACCAGAGTGCACTGTACGTCAAATTAAAATGTGTACACGGAAAATAAAAAAGGTAAAATTTACCTTTTTGCGAGGTGATTGTTTTCCACCCCTCTTTCGAGGTTAATTTTACCTTTTTCCAAATATAGTATAAGACAAATATACCTCACTCTTCAAAAAACAAGGCGACACATCAAGCACGCCATTATGTGGAGAAAGTTCCAACTACCCGAATAGCAAAGACCATCACGCAGAAAAAGAAAGGGGGTTGGTTTCAACAAAACGTTTTGTTATTTTATTTTACACTAGCTGACCCGGTGTGCTTTGCTACACCTTTCAAAATCAAATGATATTTTTAGGAATTATTTAAATTTTTATTGTTTTGTTGGGATTATTTTATCTAAATCAAATTGTAACGTAATTCATAGGCAACCGCTATAAAATGAGAGCTGCAGCTGGAGTTTCGATTTGCAACACAAAGATAACTTAAACTTATATTCTGAATCTTGATCTATAAATTTGTGTTAAAGATCTGATAATTTTTATCTGTTTCCTTAAGCTTCGCTTTAAAAAAGCAGGGTCCCAAATTAATCGTTCGCAAACAATCTAATTTATAAAATATGGTTGTTTTTGCTTGATATGTTCTGGATTTATGCTAAAAAACTGATAAGAGAGCCCCCCCCTATCCTTCCCTTCACCCATTACTGAATGGAGATCGTGATCTTTAATAATCATACCCATTTTTTCGTTCCCAAAAATCCTCTTGTATCAGATCTAGTTCCATTGGTTGATAATTTTTTAATCTTTACATAAATGGAGCCCCTTCCTTTCTTCCCCTCTCTACACTGTAAAGCGTAAGGGTCTGTAACAATTGTAGAAACACATCTCGCAACCAAGTACCTTTCTATGCCATATTTGTTTCCATTTGTTGGCTTCGTTAGCATAAATTGGGAACTTATGCTAACAAAATTGTATTGGCCTTACCCCCCTTCTCCCATGTACCTACTCACTGAAAGGAGAATGGTGTGTCAAATAATCATAGAATCATACCCAATTGATTTTCCATGTTAAGTTTTGTCCATTTATAGAATTTTGTAAAAAAAAGTTAAATGTAAGCTGTTCTCTTCCCTTCCCATTTTCCCAATTCTATTATCCTACTGCAAGAAAGGAATTGTTTCACATAGAAAAATTTCTCGTGTTGAAATACCATCTCATGCCGAATCTGGTTTTATTTGCGTAGTAAATTCTTGAGTTGTGCATAAACTTGAAAGGGAGTACCATCCCCCCTTCTGTTCTCCCCATTGAATGGAGGGGTGAGAACTTAATATTCATAAAAGTATTTTTCGTACTCAAACACATTTTGATGCCAAATTTGGTTTCACTTGCTCGATTAATTCTCGAGTTATGCAAAAAAATTGTATGGAAGCCCCCGTTTCCCCCTTTATATCTTTCCGCTGAAAAGGTGGGGATTCAATTTATAATAGGAACATTTCTTGTATCCAAATACCCTCACATGCCGAATATGGTTCAATTTCGATCAGCTCTCCAGTTATACTAAAAATTGTAATGGAGACCTCTCCTCCTTCTTTTCATCCTCCTCTTTGAAGAAGAGAGCGATACCAAATATTCATAGAAGCATTTCTCGTACTCAAATATTGTTCCGTGAAAAATTTGGTTCTATTAGGTTGTAGTTCTTAAGTTATACAGTAAAAACTGTATGAAACTTCCTCCCTCTTTCCTTTCTCCCCGCTAGAAGTAGAAAAGGGTCTAAAACAATCATTAGTACATGTCACGTTCCCAAACACCCGCCCATGCCAAGTTTGGTTTCATTTGCTTAATTTGTTTTTGAGTTATGTAAAAAACTTTAAAAGAGGTCCCCTCCCCCCTTTATATCTCCCTACTGGAAAGAGGTTGGGTCTCAAATGATCATAGAAATATTTTTCGTATCCAAATACCCTCCTATGCTAAATTTGGTTCAATTTGCTTTATTAGTTTTTGAATTATGTAAAAAAATATAAAAGAGCCCCCCCCCCCGCTTTCTACTGAGAAGTGGGAGGGGTCTCAAATAAACATTGAAATATTTTTCGTATCCAAATACCTTCCCATGCCAAATTTGGATCCAATATCTTGATTATTTCTCCCGTTATTTGAAAAATTGTAAAGTAGGCCCCCTCCCCCCTTTATATCACCCCACTGAGAGGAGGGAGGGGTACCTTACCTTCATGGAAATATTCCTCGTTCCCAAATACCACCCCATGCCAAGTTTGATACCATTTGCTTGATTGGTTTTCGAGTTATGCAAAAAGTTGTCTTTTATTCGGGAGGCCCCTCCCCCCCTTCATGAGAGAGGGAGGGGTCTCAGACCATAATAGGAACCTTCCCCTGCCTCCAATACCCCACCCTGGCAAGTTTCACTCAAATCGGTTCAGTAGTTTCCGAGTCTATAGGGAACAGACAGACAGACAGACAGACAGACAGACAGACAGACAGACAGACAGAAATTCATTTTTATATATATAGATTTTCAATGCATATTTCTTGATAGCTTTCACTAAAAAATCGATCAGAAATAACAATAAAATATTGTAATTTTTACACACTCCTTTTTTATTACTTAAAAATTAAATTTGGTTTAGTTCGAAACCAAAAATCGGTTAATTTCAATGAACGTGTAGTGAGACTAAAAATGAAAAACAAAAGAAAAAAAAAATCGAGGAAATATTAAAAAAAAATCTCATTGGAACAGCGAGCAGCAGCAGCCGAAACAATTTTTTGAAACCCCTGTGACTGCCGAGCACGATTCTCATTCGTCGGTGCGGCCGGAACCCTCCGAATTTGATCCACCATGCACTCATCTAACAGGTTTGTATCATAAATTAAAAGATTAAGTGAGATACTACTTTGTTTTTAATTTTTAAGGAACAGTCGGATTAACATGCGGAGCTCCCTACCTTTTACATCGGTGCATTCTAAAAGAAAGGCGGACCATTACTTTCGTCCAGCAGCTACAACATAACGTGGGTTGGCTAGCGATTAGTGAGGATAAGTTGGCCATAACGTGCCAATACTCATCCTCACAAAAAGAATTTCCAATGTAAAAAAGGCATTTTAATGCGAATAAATTAAGCATAAATAAAATTCATTGAAACCGAATCAATAAATCCGAAAATCAACAACAATTTTGCTTTCGTTTGAATTGAAAAAAAAAAGAAATGAATTCAAATCATACAAAATCGCTAGTTTTTAACCTCCTATTCTTTTTAATAATAGCCTAAAAAAATTTTGTGTGTTTTACCCAAAATTATTTTATTATTTTGACAAGTATGATGGATCATTTTCAAAAAGGGGGTATTTCGTTTTCAATCAAACGATAAGTTCAAATCAAATCGACACTTTTATTCAATGTGGCCAAAAATATATTTGTGCTATTTCCCAACCAAAAATTTTATTATTTTCGTTCGAAATCTTATTGTTTCTAAAATAAATTTTTCTGCGTGATGGTAATAATATAACTTAACAATGATTTTCAATTGAACAATTAACTTCATCGTAATATCAAATATAGTAAAATCAATATTCCTCACTCTTCAAAAAACAAGGCGACACATCAAGCACGCCATCCTATGGAGAAAGTTCTAACTATCATGTAGAAACATCGACGATCTGAACTACTTCTGGCTGATTTTTGACTTGTAGGTGGCGCTGTTGCTGCTAGAGGTGGTGATGGCGGTACGATCAGTGGCTTTAGTAAGAACTTTCGTCAGTAGGTGGTGCTGACATGCGTGTCCTTGATGAGATGTATGGAGAAGGCTGAGAGTGAGGTATATTTATTTTAATATATTTGCTGAGAGTGAGGTTTATTTATTTTAATATATTTGATGAAAATTTTGAACAAAAATAGTTAACCTTCCAAAGCCGTTCGCAAAATTTCCGTACAAATCTATTTTAGATAAATTTGACCTGTAGTTTACGTACGTTCTCCTGGCCGCAAATATTGACCGATTTCGATAAATTTTAATTCATTGTATAGATAATTTATTCTAGTTTCTCAATATCTAAAAACTAAGTCGAAATATTTTACTAGATCACCAGTAGCTGATTCCGAATGAAAAAAGTCCCAAAAAAGAGCTCTTTTTAGAATGCTTATAACTTGTGCCAGATTCCAAATATTGCGCTGATTTTATAATATTTGGAATTGTCAAGAATAAATCTATCCATGGATGTATAAGTTTTTGATGGTCCAAAGGAAGTTTTGGCCACCATCCCGGAACTTCCGGTAGAAAAAATTCTTACTTAAAAAAAGTCACCCAATTTTGGCTTTGCATTGCTGTATCTCGCTTACCAATGAAGTGATTCTCTGAACTCAAATTTTAGTTTTTTTTCGTTAGCTTTATTATTATTTTTGTAAAACATAGTTGGTTCCTCAAAAATCTCAGTTGTTCAGTATATTGTAATGAAAATCACATCTTTTTTGTCATTTTCCAAACTCCCCCGCATGTCGGTGGGTTAACGGGATTTTGTTAGCGTGATTTCTCTTAAATTTGAACTCAAATTGGTCACTTTTTATATACCTAAAGCTTCATTAGAAACTCCTCTTTCGATGGACATACTTTTTGTGTGGTGTTTTGAAGATTTGTAGCAACGTTTTTCGAATTTACTGAAAGCTGTCAGATTTCAACCAGTTTGGCCCACATTTTCAGCAGGTTGGTGTACAAATCTCGCACCCCTCACGTAGCCGCGGGAGAAACAAATCCTTTAGCTCTCTTTTTGTCGCTCACCAAATCTACCACCCAACCAGGCGCGGTCCTATGGGGGGGGGTGATCGGGGTGATCACCCCCCCCAAGCGGCAAAAATCCGTTACAAAATACCCGCAAATGCTCGAATTTCTATAAAAAGTTGGAACTTTTCTTAGTAGATGTGCTTTCCAATTTTAAAAATTTTCCACTCCGTGGGGGTGTTTATTCCACAAAAAAGTTAATTTATCACTTAAAAGGCTCAATATTGAAAAAAGTCGGTTCACCAAACTCAAGCAGCTGTAACTTAGGATTTCCTGGACTGAATTATACCAAATAACTTTTGTTGATAAGTTACTCAACGAAAGGTTGTTGTTGAGTGTTGATTTGGAATTTGCTATTAATAAACAACTTTTTTTTTTAAATTGTCACTAATTTCCCTCATAGGCCTCAATTAACACAAGCAAATCGCAACAAATTTTAGTATTTGCTTAAAATTCAGAGCTTCTGAATTCTTGATTTTGTTTTGAATTTGAATGAAATGAAAAATTTGGAAAAGTCATACAGGGGGGTGAAAATGGTTAAAACACTGAAATACTTCAAATATTTGTTCTGCTTTCATCATACATTTATTGCCTTCAATTGCAAAATAAAAAATCAGATTCTGAATCACAGTTGAGATTCTCTTTCGCGAGAATTTTTCACCTTCAATTAATCCACCATTCAAATATGAATTATAAACTTTAAATTAATAACCTATATTATGAAATTCAAAAACAAAAATTTAAATTTTAGATCTGATATTATTTAATTCTGTTTTAAATGTATTACATCATGTTATGGATGACTGTGAAAAAAATACAAGTACTGCCAAACAAAAATCGAATATAAAATATTCATAGTAATCCGATCAGGAGAGCATGTCAAAACAATAAATAAAACATATTTCAAGGAGATATTTATATATTTCTTAGATAAAATTTGGATCTCAAGGTTTTCGACTATAAATTTCCTAAAACTGGGTAATATCTTATTTTGATTGAATTTCTCGAACAGGATTGAACTCACTTTCAACGATAAAGAATTTGCTTCAAATTGTTATAAAATATTATGATCATATCTTATTTTAATATGCACCCAACAAACATTTTTTCTGATTAAAAACGCCAATTCTCTGATCGTATGCTGTTTTGAGGTGCTGATTGCTGTTTCAGCTTTCTTGCTGAAGAAAGAAATATTTCAGCGCTGTTTCAGCGTATAAGGAAGTTTTATTTCAGCCAATAGAAAGTAGGGGAAAATTGGCTGAAGAATAACTCGTTCAGCTTTTGTCCAACCATTTTTGACACCTTCAAATTTGACAGCCGTCAGCTGTACAAGGGTAGCTTCGAAAGCGTTTTTCAGCAATATCAAACTTTTTGTTATTCATGACGAATCAAAATAATTATCTTGTGAATCGTCTAATGATTCGAAATTTCTCATTTTGCATGATAAAATGGCCTTGCCGGAAAATTTACATTTTAATTCTCGTAGCAATTTCAATTTCTTCATATGAAATTGACCTTGGTTGAGAAATATTTTGGTCGCTTAAGAGCGACACTTTTCTGTTCCTTCGCAGAATGCATGGTTGGTTCTGCCTTCTGCGGCATGAGACCAACAAGTCGTAGGTTCAAAGTTCGAGACAAGTTCAAATGAAGAAAAAATAACACGGGAGGGGAAAATCAGCTGGCAAACATTGGACATACAATCGGTCAACATTCTTTTTTTTTTGTTGCTCCGTCAATTGACGTTTCATGCGGTTTCATGTCATCTTCGCTGATTAATTTCTCCAGATCTCGATGTTTAAGGGCTGAACAGCAGCTTCTCTCTGAATTTGGGTTTCCTTCTTTCAGCAAGATAGCTGATTTAAAATTAGAACTAAACAATGTTTCAGCGGTTGTTCAGCAAAAAATGTTTGTTGGGCATACAACATTCCAATAAACACGGACATCGAAGTCAACGGCCCAAACCGTGCTTTAATGAAATTCGCTCAACCCATTCATAAAATTGAATTCAATTTTTGGGAAACCATAAATTGAGCATGGTTTTAGCAAACTATGTGAGTTATTACTCGAAGCATTCATATCTTGACGAGTTATAATTATGTAAGATTTTGTTCTGCCCAATATCAAGCTATGCTATCTGAATGAGATATAATCTTGATTTGAGCATATCAAAAACTGATATAATTAAGCTATGATCGTATAGACTTTTTATATGATTTGAAATATTTTAACATCCTACACTCAGAAATAAATAAAATATCAAACAGTTATATTTTAGGTATTTTCACATATCTCCCTCTTTACGCACACGGATATTTCTCCTGGTGTAATTACTGGGATATTTCTCACTGGGAAATATTTCTGCGATTAAAATTTATGCATTGAGAAATGTTAGGGAACGACATCTGGTGGTCAGAAATAAAAGTTTGAGCCGTAACGTAAAGGCAAACGCTTAAAGCAGAAATAAACAGAAAAACCAAACGAAAATCGTTTGATTTTCGTTCATGTTCTATGGTCAATGTGCATAATTGACCATAGCATAAAAACATGTGCATTTCGCTGGTAATATTACTCGCTGCAATTGAGTCCATCCTTTTTAAATATGATTCAGTTAAATATTTAAAGAGAATGGAATCTGCATGCAGTCAAGTTGAAAGGCATTTAGCAACTGAAGAATCTAGCATGTGCTCATACCCGTTTAGTTGGGACTCAAACGCACAAAGCGTTTGGTCAAATATAGTAAAACCAATATACCTCACTCTTCAAAAAACAAGGCGACACATCAAGCACGCCATCCTATGGAGAAAGTTCTAACTACCATGTACAAACATCGACGATCTGAACTACTTCTGGCAGATTTTTGACTTGTAGGTGGCGCTGTTGCTGCTAGAGATGGTGATGGCGGTACGATCAGCGGCTTTAGTAGGAACTTTCGTCAGTAGGTGGTGCTGACATGCGTGTCCTTGATAGGATATATGAAGAAGGCTGACAGTGAGGTATATTTGTTTTAATATATTTGGTTTGGTCGAACAAAATAATATATAATTTCTCGGTTATTAAATTTTATGCATTGGATCATTACACGCCAAGAAATTATTCGGATGCATAAATTTAAATATCTGAAATAGTTATTTTTTAATATTTCTGGATATTAATGTCGGAGAAATATCGGAGTTATTGAAATATAATAATTTTCATATTTTTTTCATTTCTGAGTGTACGAGTACTGAATTATAACTCATATTGATAGAAATAAATTGTGTATCAAAATATCTCATTTTGATATAATTTTGATTTTTCCTCCTGATCGGGAAGAGTTTAAAAATTAAAAAAAAACCTTTCAAGAGATTTCAGCAATAATAAATCGAAGAAAGAGATTACGTTTTATGACTTTTGCGTTTCCTATGAGTTTTTAGTGCCAAAAAGGAACAAAAAAGTATTTATATCAGCTGTTTCAGGAATTGGTGTTGGAGATAGAGATTCAAAAATTCATCTCTAGAACGCAAAATCTGCATTCAAAACTATAACACAAGAAAATAAAATTCAAATTTTCCGAAGTGCAAAGAATTTGAAACTGATTTCAACTTATTTAGGAGCTCTAAATGCAAATTTGTATTATTTTATCAGCGCTTTTTTTCCGGTACAAATCTTGAAAATACAAGGCTCATTGCAGAAATTTGTGCACTTTTAGCAAAAGTGTAAAATATCAAAAAAAAATAGAAAAAAAGGTATTAAATTAATGATCAATTTTCATAAAGACTGTGAGTAATTTACCATGAGAAAAAATTATATTCCCCTTTTTTAAAATACGAAGATTATCTAGACGAAATCTGTATTGTTTTTTTCGGGAATTTGTAACTTTTTAGTATTCTTCCCTCTGACCTGCATCGTTGAATAAATAAAGGATAATGAAAAGATTTACCATTTTTCTTGTTGTTCAGGTTAGTTACTTCATCAATTATCATTCATCGATTTCACTCTGAACTGCTAAGTTTTAAAATTACTCAATACCAGAAAATAAGAAGGGAAAAAATAGACAAAAAAATCGAGTTTAAGACGCAAAAAGCTTCCAAAATCAGTTTGCCACGGTTTTAATTTTTCCCTTGTGAATTAAAACTTTCCCCTTAGCATTCCACTATATTTTCGGCAACAAGGCATTCTATCATGCAAAACAGTCAGAAGATCTTTTAGCGATTTTTAACCAACACTCCTAGATTTCTACACTCAACGAAAACGACACATTGGGGCTATGTGTCAGCCTATATAGATTTTTGCAATTTGTCCCCCAATTAAAAAATATGTGCCACACATAAGTTTTGAAATATTTCAGTCCTATATGCGACACATGAACATTATGAAATTTCACACATAGATGTTATATGTGTGAAATATGCGTTTGGAAATCGCCTTAAAATAGGCAGCAAATTTTTTTTCTACATTTATTTCTTATCTACTTTCCGGCGTTTAAAGATGCAGTCACTTGTGATATTTTTGTTTGCATGTTGTTGACATTCGTGTTGATTAAATTTATTAGAACAACAAATATTCAAAAAGTAATAACATTTTTCACCATATAATTTACATCTTACTGCTGCTGCCTTTTATCGATGGCCCATCGTCCGAGCTGTCTGCTTCAATCTTCTTTCCAAATGCGAGCCAGAAGTTTGATATGTTTTAACTGAAAGCAAATGCGCATACGTTTTTTACATGTATCAGGAAAATAATGTTCTTAACTTACCTGCGTTTTGCTATCGTTAAAGAGCCGATCGCTCTTGCCAATGGTGTGTGTGATGTGTAGCACACTTACAGTGATGGAAAAGGATTTAATTTTTCTCTATAAAAAAAATCGCATGCTTCTACGGCACATCGTTTTTCACAATTGCAGCCATTTTGAATGTGTGAAATTTTTCAAAGCTGATAATTATAAAAGCTATGTGTCAACTAATGATCTTCATTTTTTATTCCAGTACAAACTAAAACTCAAACATAAATTTTATTAGTATCATATGGTTGAAGAAATCAAAGCACGTATGTGTGAAGAAACATATACTCTAAGTGTGGATTTTTTGCAGTGTATAGATCTACAGCAATTATGTCACCGATACTGCTTTCAGCTCATCTACACAATAATATTGAAATTTTAATTTAAAATTTAGCTTAGCTTGCAAATGATTGAGACTGTTAACTAAAGAAGAGTATTAACATTCAGAATTAACCCTTCATTTCATTATTTTCTTTATAATTCAAAATTATTTAAAAAATTGGTAATTATGTGTGTAGTGTCGACTAAATTCCCATTTTACATAATAAATTCTATGAACCTTGATTTTATCTAACACACCTTGTAAATGTACAACCTTGTCCCTATGGAGAAAACGACTGCAAGATACCTCTGAATACAAGTTAGTTTTTTTGAGTCTGTCGGTACTAAAAGACGCGTTTCTCTCACATCCGAAAACCCAACATCACATTTTGGCGACGAGGGTGAAATATTTTTTTCGAAAATATACGGATTCGGTCAAGCGTAGCGCGTAAGTAGTGCACAAGTTTTGGAAATCGTTTCTTTCGGAAAGTTTTGTTTCTTTTCAAAATTGAAGAGGCTTGATTGGCACAAAAATGGCGGATCGGGAGAGGTGTTTCAAAAGCGAATTGCGTGTTAACAATTGCAGTGAAAGTAAATCATGCTGAGAATATGATTTGAAAAAAATTGAAACCGTTAAATAAATGCCGTGAAAAGAAAGAAAAGGCGTTTCTTGGAAAGTCCAGAAAAATTAAGAATTAAATAAGTGTCGAAAAGTTTGGGGGGAAAAGTTGGGAAAGAAAATTAAAATACCGGAAATAGTATGGTTTAGATAATGTGATAGTGTGAAAATGGGTAAATGGAAAAGGGAGCAAAAAAAAAAAAAAAAAGTCGACAAAAAAAAAAAATCTGAAAAAGTTGAAATTGATTCCGTTAGTGATGGTGTGGGAAGGGAAATAAATGAAAAATCCTCAGAAATTGAAATGAGGTATGGTGAAAATGGCGAAAATTGTTCAAATTGATAGTATGAGAGCTTTCATATCTAACAAGCCTCGTGTGTTGTATGGAAGAACATTTTTAAAAGCGGAAATAGAATGATATGGTGGTAATAGTGTGAAGGTAACGGGTTATGAGAGCAAGCCTCTAGGAATGTAATTGTGGGGCGATAGAAAAATTAACGAGAGAGGAGCGGAGTATGATTTGGAACGCTGGTAGTGTGCAAATAACCATTCGTGAGAATATCTCTCAGAAATGTTTGGCTTATGGGGAAACTAGAAATGAGTGTTTTTTTTAATGTATGGGTTTAACTCTAAAACGAATATCTCTTTGAAAAGTGTTGGTTTAAATCGTCTGTGCCAAGGTAAAGTATGGAATAACAGAGAAGCACATGGTTCCAAATATTTCGACGTCTCCGTAAGTAGAAAATTTATATTTACTGTACAATGGGGGAAGATTTTTGGAATGCGAAAAGCAGACTAAATGTTACTGGAGAGAATGACCTGGTAATCGTAGGACAATATTTACGAATCATTTGATTTTTTTAATTAGAAATTTCTTTGAGAATATTTTTCAAAATAATCAGTAGTATTTAGAAGAAAACTGACGGTTTAGAAACTTGCGTTGCGTGATTGATCTGTAAAAAGCACACATTGAAAGAAATTAAATGTGAAATGGACCGAGTGTCGGATTCACCTTTATAGTTTGAATGTATATGGGAGAGAAAATCAGACGATTGAAATGGAACCACCAATACCAGAAGGCCAAATGAAAGGGACTGCAAGTCGGATTCATATTGGATTTCGTCAAATTGATTGCACTAGAAGTACCAATACAACAGAACATATGAAAGGGACTGAACGTCGGATTCATATAGGGAATTCACTGAGACATGTACGGGGCATTGAACGGTAAAGAATAAAACTTGGAAGAAGCATCACGAGATAATAATACCAAAATGACATTGAGTCGGATACATTGATGACAACGAGGATGTGTAAGTGGGAAAAAAGAACTGTTTCAATAACGCACGGTGGGTGTTATTCTGAGTGAAATGGACCGAGGGTCGGATTCGCTCAAGAGGGATTTTGAGTCAAAGGATGTTGTATGGAAGAACATTGATTGATGTTCACTGAGTTTTGGGAATGGATTGGTAAATTAGAAAAAAAAAATACGAGCTGTTAAGAGAATCAGGTGCAATTAGAAGTTCAGATTTGGAAGTGAATTAAAAAAAAAAAAAAGATAATGTATCCAAATGATTCGGGAATTGGTTACAATTTGTAAATTTGGAACTCAAGACTCAAGAGAATATGAAGCAAAACTTTCTGTGGGAACACTTGCTTTCCATTTTGTTGTTACATGTTTGTTCTTTTTGTCTTCAATAGAATGGAAAACCTTCGCCCGATTAAGCAATTTGAAGCTAGTCGAGTGGATCAATCTCAATTAGCATCCGAATGGAGAAAGTGGAAACGGTCATTGGAATACTACTTTGAAGCTAACTCAATTATCGGACAACGAGAAAAACGAAACCAGTTATTATACCTTGGAGGGCCAGACTTGCAGGACATTTTTGAAAATCTTCCAGGAGTTCATGATGTTCGTTATGTAACTCCGGAACCCACTTTTTATGACGTGGCTATTGAAAAGTTGGATACTCATTTTGAACCTACCCGAAGACGGACATATGAACGGAACGTTTTCCGACGAATCTCACAAGAGCCTGGAGAAAGATTCAATGATTTTTTCATGCGCTTAAGAGTTCAAGCAAATCGCTGTGAATGGAATCCTGAAGCCATGGAGACAAACCTTATTGATCAAATAGCTGAAAAATGTTCCTCGGAAACGCTACGTAAGAAAACTCTTGAGCGAGATCGTACTTTGAGCGAAGTGGTGGCTATGGGTAGTACATTGGAGAACGTTGAGTTACAATGTAAACTACTAGCGCATCCAATGACAAATATGTCGAATCGATACAATGAACAAGTTAACCAAGTACATCGCTCAAGACCCCCTCTATTCCCACCAAGACATTCAAGCACCCGATATACAAGACCTCAACAACGTTCGATGAACTACAACTATGAGCAGCGTGAAACTTGGATGCCGTATCGAGATGCCAACCAGTATTCTATGAGAACAAATCATGGTTATGATCAGCAGAGAAATAGGCTGGTTCAGAACAGAGACGACTCTCGTTATTTCAGACGAGCTACGATCACTCAAGCTGTGGCCATGGAAAACAGAATTTGTTTCGGATGTGGACAAAGAGGTCATTTAAAAGATTCGGAACAATGTAAAGCCAAAAACGCCCAATGCCGAAAGTGTGACAGATTTGGACACTTTTTCAAATGGTGTACAAAGAGAAATGCATCAGAAACGGAACATCAGCCTCCTGCTAAGAGAGTGAAAGCGGTATATAGTGACAACACTCCACAAACTGAGATTTGTATGGAGAAAAACGACGAAATCTGTTACGTGATGGGTCAAAATGTCTTCCAATTCAAAGTGGGAGGAGTAGAAATTGCGATGGCTATCGACTCTGGAGCTGCTGCAAATCTGATAGACGAAAAAACGTGGGAGTTACTACAAAAATCGGATGCATGTCTTAAATTCCAGGAACACGTCGATAGAAAGTTCAAAGCTTATGGTTCAGAAAAACCTCTCAAGATGATTGGAATGTTCACTGCGGAAATTGCGATTGGTAATAATAAAACTTGGAGTACTTTTTATGTCGCTGCTAATGGGAAACAAAATCTCTTGGGTGACACAACGGCTAAAGAACTAAAGGTCCTGAAAATTGGCTATAACATCGATTCTGTCAAATGCATTCCGAACGAATTTCCAAAAATATGCGGTGTTATGGTAGAAATTCCAATAGACCCGAATGTTAAACCAATACAACAAGCTTACCGCAGAGCACCATTCGCTCTTGAAGAGAAGATTGCAAACAAGCTGGAATACCTACTTCAGCAAGGTATTATAGAGCAAGTACGTGAACCATCAGCATGGGTGTCGCCGGTAGTGCCGATAATTAAAGATTCTGGTGAAATTCGTCTATGTGTGGATATGCGAAAGGCAAATGAAGCGGTTCTCAGAGAAACTCATCCACTTCCTATCTTAGAAGAGCTTTTTGGTGGAATAAGCGGGGCCAAGAGATTCTCCAAAGTCGACATAAAGGAAGCGTACCATCAGGTTGAAATATCAGAACGCTCTCGAGAGATTACAACTTTCATAACCAAGCAGGGGTTATTCAGATACAAACGTCTTATGTTTGGCATATGTTGTGCCCCAGAGTTGTTCCAAAAAGTTATGGAGTCGATAGTAGCCGGATTGAAAGGCGTCACCGTTTATCTGGACGACGTGTTAGTAACAGGACGAAATGAAATGGAGCACGATGAACGACTTAAGCTACTTCTCAAGCGGTTTGAGGAGTATGGTATTCTGCTGAACAAAGAAAAATGCGTTTTTAATGTCCCACGTATAGAGTTTCTTGGTCATGAGTTATCCGAAAAAGGAATCAGACCAACAGAAAGCAAAGTAGATGCCATTCAGTCATTCCGTCGTCCGAATAACATCTCAGAACTCCGGAGTTTTCTGGGGTTAATAACGTACGTTGGAAGATTTATCCCAAATCTAGCCGATAAAACGAGCGAATTACGCAAATTGTTGAAGACAGGAGAAAAATTCCAATGGACAGACGTACATGACCTATCTTTTGAGGAAATAAAGAACGCTGTATGTAATTCCACATTTCTAGGGTACTTCGACCCTCAAGATCCAATTTTCGTGATTACAGATGCCAGTCCAGTAGGCTTAGGGGCTATTCTTTTGCAAAAGAATAAGAATAATGACAGTAGAATCATTACCTTTGCGAGCAAAGCTCTTACCGAAATCGAGAAACGATACTTTCAAACTGAAAGAGAGGCGCTCGGACTGGTATGGGCCGTGGACAGATTCCAATTGTATCTTTTGGGTAACCGATTCAAAATCATTACCGATTGTAAACCTTTACAGTATTTATTTAAAACTCGAGCAAAACCATGTGCCAGAATCGAGAGATGGGTTATGCGCCTGCAGGCTTATGACTTTGAAGTGATTTATAAACCGGGAGAAAACAATCTTGCTGATGCTATCTCACGACTTTCAGTAGGATTACCTATTGATTTTGATGTAGCGGGGGAAGCATGCATTTATCAACTTGCAACAATTGATGTGCCGGATGCAATTCCAATAGAAGAAGTAGAAACCGAAACCCTGAACGACCAAGAGATTCAGGAAACTATTAAAAGTCTACGTGACGGGATATGGACTGACAATTCACGAGAATTCAAACCGTTCAGTCAAGAGCTATGTGAGACTAAAAATTTTCTAATGAGAGGAGACAGGCTTGTAATCCCAAGAGCACTTCGTTACAAAATGTTAGAAATAGCACATGAAACACATCCAGGCATGGTTGTGATGAAAAGAAAGCTTCGTCAAAAAGTGTGGTGGCCTCAATTGGATAGAAATGTGGAAGATTTCGTTAAGAAATGCAAATTATGTACGTTAGTTTCCAGTCTGGAACCACCAGAGCCTATGCATTCTACGAAAATGCCAGATAAACCATGGATGTATATTGCTGCAGATTTTTTGGGACCATTGCCCTCGGGGCACAACTTGCTGGTCCTTGTAGATTATTATAGTAGGTTCACCGAAGTTATTGTCATGAAGCAAATTACCGCTGCCCTGACCGTTAAAGTTCTTCATGAAACATTCTGTAGATTTGGAATGCCTGAATGCATTAAAACGGATAATGGCCCACAATTTATAAGTTCAGAAATGAGACAGTTTTTCAAACAATTTAACATCAAGCACGTTAAAACTACTCCATACTGGCCGCAAGCTAATGGCGAAGTAGAGCGGATGAATCGAACAATTGGTAAACGCCTAAAAATTAGCCAAGAGAATGGAAGTCGGGATTGGAAATGGGATCTTCGAATGTTTATATTAATGCAAAACTCGACACCACATTCAACTACCGGGGTCGCCCCATCCACACTAATGTTCGGAAGAGTAATTAAAGACAAACTTCCAGGATTAATAACAAATGAAAACAAAGTTTTAGAGGAAGTTGTCGATCGTGATATTTGTAGAAAGTTCAAAAATTCGGAGTACGCTAATGAAAGACGGAACGCCAGAGAAAGTCATTTGATGGAAGGAGACATAGTTGTTGCAAAGCGTATTCAGAAAGATAATAAGCTATCTACAACGTTTGATCCAGAGGAGTTTGTAGTTAAAGGGAGGAATGGAAGCGACGTTACTATAGAATCAAAACAATCCGGAAAAATAACACATCGAAATTCAACTCATCTTAAGAAGCTCATTCCAGGGTCATCAGCCAGATTGAACGATATGGTACACTCTTCACCTAACAACTCACAACCAGGAGTCTCAAACCCTACTTCAAGCACTCAAACCAATGGAGTTCTCATCAAGGGTGGATCCGACCAAAATGCACCGGACAATGGAGTAGTAAGACCCAGACTACAACGGGAATCTAAGCAACCGGCCTATCTTCAAGATTACGTCATCAAAACCGTTTTATAGTTTAAAGAAAGGGAGGAGTGTAGTGTCGACTAAATTCCCATTTTACATAATAAATTCTATGAACCTTGATTTTATCTAACACACCTTGTAAATGTACAACCTTGTCCCTATGGAGAAAACGACTGCAAGATACCTCTGAATACAAGTTAGTTTTTTTGAGTCTGTCGGTACTAAAAGACGCGTTTCTCTCACATCCGAAAACCCAACATCACAATGTGGAGGTGAACAAAGATTAATCACTTTTGTTTGTAATGTATTTGTTGTAATACAATTTAAATTGAAAATTCAAGAGCAAATCAAATAAAATTCGGTTCCAAAATTTAGAAACTGATTTTGATAATCGGTTTCTTCTATTTAATATATATTTAAAGTGTTGATTTTATATATTGTGTTTGAAAAATTTGAAAATTATAATTCTAATACACTATTAAGTATTTAAAAAAAAAAAAAAAAGCTAGTGAAGTAGACAATGTGCAACTCGAGACCCCATACACCCAACCTTCGGGTAGTGGTCATATCACCTCTTGTCTGCAACTCCGATTCTCTACCTCCCCGTGGTACTAGCTGGGGTGCGAGCAACCTTAGCGGAGATCGGGTACCCAACCCCGGTGGATGCTTTGGTCGCATGCAGAATGAGTTAGGGGGCTTCGTACGCGTCTGTTCTCCATGTTAGGGGCGGCGTGCGGAGTGCAACAACGTCCTGGTGGTGTTCGGGACCCAAAACAGCAACATCACGACGGTCCTCCTGCGAGATAGTGGGGTTAGCTGCGGGCCTTGCGAGCCTGTGACTACTAAAAAACATAAGCAACGAATAACGAACAACAAATTTCGGATGGAAATCGGCAAAGACCCACGCGACGAAAAGGGACTAGCGATTGGAAACTTGGAACATGGAACTGCCGATCTCTAAATTTTGTGGGCAGTACCCACGTGCTCTCCAACGAATTGAAGAGCCGCAAATTCGACATCGTAGCGCTGCAGGAGGTATGCTGGAAGGGCTCCACGGTACGAACGTATCCAGATGGTCGTGCCATCTACCAGAGCTGCGGCAACACACACGAGCTTGGAACTGCTTTTATAGTGATGGGAAAGATGCAAAAGCGCGTGATCGGGTGGTGGCCGATCAACTCACGAATGTGCCGGTTGAGAATCAAGGGCCGGTTCTTCAACATCAGCATCATCAACGTGCACAGCCCTCACCTCGGAAGTACCGGTGACGACAAAAACGAATTCTACGCGCAGCTGGAGCGTGAATACGACCGTTGCCCAAAACATGATATCAAGATCGTCATCGGGGATTTCAATGCTCAGGTCGGCCAGGAGGAGGAATTTAAACCGACAATTGGAAGGTTCAGCGCGCACCAGCTGACCAACGAAAACGGCCTCAGACTCATTGATTTCGCCGCCTCCAAACGAATGGCCGTACGTAGTACCTTTTTTCAGCACCGCCTCCCACACAAGTACACCTGGAGATCACCGTACCAAACGCAATCACAGATTGACCACGTTTTGATCGACAGCCGGCACTTTTCGGACATCATCGACGTCAGATCCTGTCGGGGCGCCAACATCGAGTCGGACCATTATCTGGTGATGGTGAAGATGCGCCCAAAACTCTCCGTAGTGAACAACACGCGAAACCGGCGCCCGCCTCGGTTAAATATCGCGCGACTGAAGCAACCTGAGGTCGCGGCAGACTACGCGCAATCGGTCGAAGCAGCGCTGCCGGCAGAGGGCGAGCTTGACGAAGCCCCTCTCGAGGACTGTTGGGATACCATCAAAACAGCTATCAACAGTGCTGCGGAGAACGTCATCGGTTATGTGGAGCGATCTCGACGGAACGACTGGTTCGACGAGGAGTGTAGGAGGGTGATGGACGAAGAGAATGCCGCGCGGGCGGCAGTAGTGCAAAGAGGCACCCGTCGAAATGTGGAAAATCACCGACAGCGGAAGAGGCAGCGAGTCCGACTTTTCCAGGAGAAAAAGCGCCGCCTGGAGGAGGAGGAGCTCGAGGAGCTGGAGCAGCTGCATCGTTCCCAAGAAACACGAAAGTTCTATCAGAAACTCAACGCATCCCGCAAAGGCTTCGTGCCGCAAGCCGAAATGTGCCGGGATAAGGACGGGGGTATCCTGACGGACAATCGTGAGGTGATCAAAAGGTGGAAGCAGCACTTCGATGAACACCTGAACGGCGCACATGCAGGAGATCAAGACGGTGGGGGAAGGTACATCGCCGGCGTAGCCAACGACGAAGAGGAGCCACTCCCAACGATGAGTGAAGTTAAGGAAGCCATTCGCCAGCTGAATAGAAACAAGTCGGCTGGGAAGGATGGCATCGCAGCTGAACTCATCAAAATGGGCCCGGACAGGTTGGCCGATTGCCTACACCGGTTGATAGTCCGGATCTGGGTCATAGAACAGCTACCGGAGGAGTGGAAGGAGGGGGTAATATGCCCCATCTACAAGAAGGGCGACAAATTGGACTGTGAGAACTACCGAGCGATCACTGTCCTCAATGCAGCCTACAAAGTGTTGTCCCGAATCCTACTCCGCCGCCTCACGCCACAAGCAAACAGATTCGTGGGAAGTCATCAGGCCGGCTTCATGGAGGGATGGTCTACGACGGACCAGATATTCACATTACGGCAAATCCTCCAAAAATGCCGTGAACACCAAGTCCCTACGCATCATCTATTCATCGACTTTAAAGCCGCATACGACACGATCGACCGTAACGAGCTATGGAAAATCATGGACGAGAACGGCTTTTCCGGGAAGCTAATCAGACTGATCAAGGCGACGATGGATGGAACGCAGTGCTGTGTGCGGATTTCGGGTGAATTGTCGAGTTCATTCGAATCGCGCAGGGGGCTTCGACAAGGTGATGGTCTATCCTGCATGATGTTCAACGTGGCGCTAGAAGGTGTTATTCGACGAGCGGTGGGCGAAATGCGGGGCGCGATTTTCAACAGATCCAGTCAACTTATCTGCTTTGCCGATGACATTGATATAGTCGGCAGATCATCTGCGGCGGTGCAGGAGATCTACCGCAAACTGAAACGCGAAGCAGGAAGGATTGGGTTGATGATTAATACGTCCAAGACGAAGTACATGCTGGCCTGCGGATCCGAGACCGACCGAACCCGCTTGTCCAGTAATAACAAGGTCATGATCGACGGCGACGGGCTGGAGATAGTCGAAGACTTTGTCTATCTCGGCTCACTGGTGACCGCAGACAATGACACCAGCCGTGAGATCCGGAGGCCAATTATCAGCGGAAGTCGTGCCTACTATGGACTCCACAAGCAACTGCGGTCGAGAAGACTTTGCCCTCGTACGAAGTGTAACCTGTATATGACGCTTATTAGACCGGTTGTTCTCTATGGGCACGAGACATGGATATTGCTCGAGGAGGACCTGCGTACACTCGGAGTATTCGAGCGACGAGTGTTAAGAACCATCTTTGGCGGCGTACAGGAGAACGGAGTGTGGAGGCGAAGGATGAACCACGAGCTCGCGCGACTCTACGGCGAACCCAGTATCCAGAAGGTGGTGAAAGCTGGCCGGATACGCTGGGCTGGACATGTTGCGAGAATGCCGGACGACTGTCCTGCAAAACAGGTGTTCGCTACGAATCCGGTAGGAACAAGACGAGCGGGGGCGCAACGAGCGAGGTGGTTAGACCAAGTGGAGCGTGATCTGGCGAACGTGGGGTGCCCGAGAAATTGGAGAACGGTTGCTATGAACCGAGTGAATTTTAGGAATTATGTTCGTCAAGTTATGTCGTGAGACGGAATACTATGTAAATAAAATAAATAATATTAAGTATTTAAGTATTAATATAATACTATTTCCAAATCACGATTTAGTAAAATACCCCAATGATGAATTCAATGCCCGTTAGTTATGTTTGTTAATTTGTTTATCGGGCTTATCGGTGAAAAGTAAAATACTTTCGATAAATTATAAAATACCAGAGCTCTAATATTTAGAAGCTCAGGAAATAAATGAAGATAACTTGATTTTTTTTCTACGTGTTCATCTCTCAACAACGTGTGTATTATTTTCATTGCAAAAAATACATTTATAACGAGAAATTTTTTAAAAGGCTCTTAAAATGACAATTCTAAAATACCTGATATACCGACAAATAAAAAAAATATCAACATTTTTTCGCAGTGGTTACCTATTATAGATTCGCTGGTTGTTTTATAACGGGATAACACCCCCCCCCCCCCGGGCAACCCCTCCCTCTCCTTTCGCTCACTCAAATGATTGTTTTTTTCACCAGATATTAACGTTCCTTTGACTGATTTTTAAAAATTGGAAAATCACCCCCCCAAGAGCCGACTCTAGGACCGCCCCTGCACCCAACCCAGCAGCAGGAGGAACTGCCGTCCCGTTGCGTGTTTTTTTTCTTCGGGTTTTGATGGCTAGGGCAAATTTGCCCAACTCACCAGCCGCGTGGTTTGTTGATTGATTGTCCTCATGCTGATACCTCTTTGCGTAGTAAGAGAAACAAAATCTATGATTTTGGTAACAAATATTCTGAAATTTTATTCGGAAACTTTTATCGGAAATAAGAATCTGAAATCTAAATCTGAATTCTGAAGTCTGAATCTGAAATCTGAATCTGAAATCTTGTAAATTTATTTTTCGGCATATCGGTGAAAAGTAGTTATGAAATTGATAAAGATGGATAGAGAAGTGAGAAGAAAATTAACAGATGTTGAAGAGAGCGAAAGAGCATTTTTGCGAGGAAACTTATTAACGTACACCATACTTTACCCTGCAACATTTCATTATTTAGGAGAAGTAGTACCGGGATAGAGGTGGCACTACCTTAACCTATACAATGAAATCTGGTTGGTCCGAAGTCTACATGTGGTGAACACGTATACTCCGGACGGGCCGGAGTATACGTGTTCACCACATGTAGACTTCGGACCAACCAGATTTCATTGTATAGGTTAAGGTAGTGCCACCTCTATCCCGGTACTACTTCTCCTAAATAATGAAATGTTGCAGGGTAAAGTATGGTGTACGTTAATAAGTTTCCTCGCAAAAATGCTCTTTCGCTCTCTTCAACATCTGTTAATTTTCTTCTCACTTCTCTATCCATCTTTATCAATTTCATAACTACTTTTCACCGATATGCCGAAAAATAAATTTACAAAATTAATTAACGGTGGTTAACTTATCTTAAGAATCTGAAATCTGAAATCTGAATCTGAAATCTGAATCTGAAATCTGAATCTGAAATCTGAATCTGAAATCTGAATCTGAAATCTGAATCTGAAATCTGAATCTGAAATCTGAATCTGAAATCTGGATCTAAAATCTGAATCTGAATCTGAAATCTGAATCTGAAATCTGAATCTGAAATCTGAATCTGAAATCTGGATCTAAAATCTGAATCTGAATCTGAAATCTGAATCTGAAATCTGAATCTGAAATCTGAATCTGAAATCTGAATCTGAAATCTGAATCTGAAATCTGAATCTGAAATCTGAATCTGAAATCTGAATCTGAAATCTGAATCTGAAATCTGAATCTGAAATCTGAATCTGAAATCTGAATCTGAAATCTGAATCTGAAATCTGAATCTGAAATCTGAATCTGAAATCTGAATCTGAAATCTGAATCTGAAATCTGAATCTGAAATCTGAATCTGAATCTGAAATCTGAATCTGAAATCTGAATCTGAAATCTGAATCTGAAATCTGAATCTGAATCTGAAATCTGAATCTGAAATCTGAATCTGAAATCTGAATCTGAAATCTGAATCTGAAATCTGAATCTGAAATCTGAATCTGAAATCTGAATCTGAAATCTGAATCTGAAATCTGAATCTGAAATCTGAATCTGAAATCTGAATCTGAAATCTGAATCTGAAATCTGAATCTGAAATCTGAATCTGAAATCTGAATCTGAAATCTGAATCTGAAATCTGAATCTGAAATCTGAATCTGAAATCTGAATCTGAAATCTGAATCTGAAATCTGAATCTGAAATCTGAATCTGAAATCTGAATCTGAAATCTGAATCTGAAATCTGAATCTGAAATCTGAATCTGAAATCTGAATCTGAAATCTGAATCTGAAATCTGAATCTGAAATCTGAATCTGAAATCTGAATCTGAAATCTGAATCTGAAATCTGAATGTGAAATCTGAATCTGAAATCTGAATCTGAAATCTGAATCTGAAATCTGAATCTGAAATCTGAATCTGAAATCTGAATCTGAATCTGAAATCTGAATCTGAAATCTGAATCTGAAATCTGAATCTGAAATCTGAATCTGAAATCTGAATCTGAATCTGAAATCTGAATCTGAAATCTGAATCTGAAATCTGAATCTGAAATCTGAATCTGAAATCTGAATCTGAAATCTGAATCTGAAATCTGAATCTGAAATCTGAATCTGAAATCTGAATCTGAAATCTGAATCTGAAATCTGAATCTGAAATCTGAATCTGAAATCTGAATCTGAAATCTGAATCTGAAATCTGAATCTGAAATCTGAATCTGAAATCTGAATCTGAAATCTGAATCTGAAATCTGAATCTGAAATCTGAATCTGAAATCTGAATCTGAAATCTGAATCTGAAATCTGAATCTGAAATCTGAATCTGAAATCTGAATCTGAAATCTGAATCTGAAATCTGAATCTGAAATCTGAATCTGAAATCTGAATCTGAAATCTGAATCTGAAATCTGAATCTGAAATCTGAATCTGAAATCTGAATCTGAAATCTGAATCTGAAATCTGAATCAGAAATCTGAATCTGAAATCTGAATCTGAAATCTGAAATCTGAATCTGAAATCTGAATCTGAAATCTGAATCTGAAATCTGAATCTGAAATCTGAATCTGAAATCTGAATCTGAAATCTGAATCTGAAATCTGAATCTGAAATCTGAATCTGAAATCTGAATCTGAAATCTGAATCTGAAATCTGAATCTGAATCTGAAATCTGAAATCTGAAATCTGAATCTGAAATCTGAAATCTGAATCTGAAATCTGAATCTGAAATCTGAATCTGAAATCTGAATCTGAAATCTGAATCTGAAATCTGAATCTGAAATCTGAATCTGAAATCTGAATCTGAAATCTGAATCTGAATCTGAAATCTGAAATCTGAATCTGAAATCTGAATCTGAAATCTGAATCTGAAATCTGAATCTGAAATCTGAATCTGAAATCTGAATCTGAAATCTGAATCTGAAATCTGAATCTGAAATCTGAATCTGAATCTGAAATCTGAATCTGAAATCTGAATCTGAAATCTGAATCTGAATCTGAAATCTGAATCTGAAATCTGAATCTGAAATCTGAATCTGAAATCTGAATCTGAAATCTGAATCTGAATCTGAAATCTGAATCTGAAATCTGAATCTGAAATCTGAATCTGAATCTGAAATCTGAATCTGAAATCTGAATCTGAAATCTGAATCTGAAATCTGAATCTGAAATCTGAATCTGAAATCTGAATCTGAAATCTGAATCTGAAATCTGAATCTGAAATCTGAATCTGAAATCTGAATCTGAAATCTGAATCTGAAATCTGAATCTGAAATCTGAATCTGAAATCTGAATCTGAAATCTGAATCTGAAATCTGAATCTGAAATCTGAATCTGAAATCTGAATCTGAAATCTGAATCTGAAATCTGAATCTGAAATCTGAATCTGAAATCTGAATCTGAAATCTGAATCTGAAATCTGAATCTGAAATCTGAATCTGAAATCTGAATCTGAAATCTGAATCTGAAATCTGAATCTGAAATCTGAATCTGAAATCTGAATCTGAAATCTGAATCTGAAATCTGAATCTGAAATCTGAATCTGAAATCTGAATCTGAAATCTGAAATCTGAATCTGAAATCTGAATCTGAAATCTGAATCTGAAATCTGAATCTGAAATCTGAATCTGAAATCTGAATCTGAAATCTGAATCTGAAATCTGAATCTGAAATCTGAATCTGAAATCTGAATCTGAATCTGAATCTGAAATCTGAAATCTGAATCTGAAATCTGAATCTGAAATCTGAATCTGAAATCTGAATCTGAAATCTGAATCTGAAATCTGAATCTGAAATCTGAATCTGAAATCTGAATCTGAATCTGAAATCTGAATCTGAAATCTGAATCTGAATCTGAAATCTGAATCTGAATCTGAAATTTGAATCTGAAATCTGAATCTGAAATCTGAATCTGAAATCTGAATCTGAAATCTGAATCTGAAATCTGAATCTGAAATCTGAATCTGAAATCTGAATCTGAAATCTGAATCTGAAATCTGAATCTGAAATCTGAATCTGAAATCTGAATCTGAAATCTGAATCTGAAATCTGAATCTGAAATCTGAATCTGAAATCTGAATCTGAAATCTGAATCTGAAATCTGAATCTGAAATCTGAATCTGAAATCTGAATCTGAAATCTGAATCTGAAATCTGAATCTGAAATCTGAATCTGAAATCTGAATCTGAAATCTGAATCTGAAATCTGAATCTGAAATCTGAATCTGAAATCTGAATCTGAAATCTGAATCTGAAATCTGAATCTGAAATCTGAATCTGAAATCTGAATCTATAATCTGAATCTGAAATCTGAATCTGAAATCTGAATCTGAAATCTGAATCTGAAATCTGAATCTGAAATCTGAATCTGAAATCTGAATCTGAAATCTGAATCTGAAATCTGAATCTGAAATCTGAATCTGAAATCTGAATCTGAAATCTGAATCTGAAATCTGAATCTGAAATCTGAATCTAAAATCTGAATCTGAAATCTGAATCTGAAATCTGAATCTGAAATCTGAATCTGAAATCTGAATCTGAAATCTGAATCTGAAATCTGAATCTGAAATCTGAATCTGAAATCTGAATCTGAAATCTGAATCTGAAATCTGAATCTGAAATCTGAATCTGAAATCTGAATCTGAAATCTGAATCTGAAATCTGAATCTGAAATCTGAATCTGAAATCTGAATCTGAAATCTGAATCTGAAATCTGAATCTGAAATCTGAATCTGAAATCTGAATCTGAAATCTGAATCTGAAATCTGAATCTGAAATCTGAATCTGAATCTGAAATCTGAATCTGAAATCTGAATCTGAAATCTGAATCTGAAATCTGAATCTGAAATCTGAATCTGAAATCTGAATCTGAAATCTGAATCTGAAATCTGAATCTGAAATCTGAATCTGAAATCTGAATCTGAAATCTGAATCTGAAATCTGAATCTGAAATCTGGATCTAAAATCTGAATCTGACATCTGAATATGAATTCTGAAATCTGAATCTGAGATCTGAATCTGAATCTGAAATCTGAAATCTGAATCTGAAATCTGAATCTGAAATCTGGATCTAAAATCTGAAATCTGTAATCTGAAATCTGAAATCTGCAATCTGAATCTGGAATCTGAATCTGAAATCTGAATCTGAAATCTGAATCTGAAATCTGAATCTGAAATCTGAATCTGAAATCTGAATCTGAAATCTGTATCTGAATCTGAAATCTGAAATCTGAAATCTGAATCTGAAATCTGAAATCTGAATCTGAAATCTGAATCTGAAATCTGAATCTGAAATCTGAATCTGAAATCTGAATCTGAAATCTGAATCTGAAATCTGAATCTGAAATCTGAATCTGAAATCTGAATCTGAAATCTGAATCTGAAATCTGAATCTGAAATCTGAATCTGAAATCTGAATCTGAAATCTGAATCTGAAATCTGAATCTGAAATCTGAATCTGAAATCTGAATCTGAAATCTGAATCTGAAATCTGAATCTGAAATCTGAATCTGAAATCTGAATCTGAAATCTGAATCTGAAATCTGAATCTGAATCTGAAATCTGAATCTGAAATCTGAATCTGAAATCTGAATCTGAATCTGAAATCTGAATCTGAAATCTGAATCTGAAATCTGAATCTGAAATCTGAATCTGAAATCTGAATCTGAATCTGAAATCTGAATCTGAAATCTGAATCTGAAATCTGAATCTGAATCTGAAATCTGAATCTGAAATCTGAATCTGAAATCTGAATCTGAAATCTGAATCTGAAATCTGAATCTGAAATCTGAATCTGAAATCTGAATCTGAAATCTGAATCTGAAATCTGAATCTGAAATCTGAATCTGAAATCTGAATCTGAAATCTGAATCTGAAATCTGAATCTGAAATCTGAATCTGAAATCTGAATCTGAAATCTGAATCTGAAATCTGAATCTGAAATCTGAATCTGAAATCTGAATCTGAAATCTGAATCTGAAATCTGAATCTGAAATCTGAATCTGAAATCTGAATCTGAAATCTGAATCTGAAATCTGAATCTGAAATCTGAATCTGAAATCTGAATCTGAAATCTGAATCTGAAATCTGAATCTGAAATCTGAATCTGAAATCTGAAATCTGAATCTGAAATCTGAATCTGAAATCTGAATCTGAAATCTGAATCTGAAATCTGAATCTGAAATCTGAATCTGAAATCTGAATCTGAAATCTGAATCTGAAATCTGAATCTGAAATCTGAATCTGAATCTGAATCTGAAATCTGAATCTGAAATCTGAATCTGAAATCTGAATCTGAAATCTGAATCTGAAATCTGAATCTGAAATCTGAATCTGAAATCTGAATCTGAAATCTGAATCTGAAATCTGAATCTGAAATCTGAATCTGAATCTGAATCTGAAATCTGAAATCTGAATCTGAAATCTGAATCTGAAATCTGAATCTGAAATCTGAATCTGAAATCTGAATCTGAAATCTGAATCTGAAATCTGAATCTGAAATCTGAATCTGAAATCTGAATCTGAAATCTGAATCTGAATCTGAAATCTGAATCTGAAATCTGAATCTGAATCTGAAATCTGAATCTGAATCTGAAATTTGAATCTGAAATCTGAATCTGAAATCTGAATCTGAAATCTGAATCTGAAATCTGAATCTGAAATCTGAATCTGAAATCTGAATCTGAAATCTGAATCTGAAATCTGAATCTGAAATCTGAATCTGAAATCTGAATCTGAAATCTGAATCTGAAATCTGAATCTGAAATCTGAATCTGAAATCTGAATCTGAAATCTGAATCTGAAATCTGAATCTGAAATCTGAATCTGAAATCTGAATCTGAAATCTGAATCTGAAATCTGAATCTGAAATCTGAATCTGAAATCTGAATCAGAAATCTGAATCTGAAATCTGAATCTGAAATCTGAATCTGAAATCTGAATCTGAAATCTGAATCTGAAATCTGAATCTGAAATCTGAATCTGAAATCTGAATCTGAAATCTGAATCTGAAATCTGAATCTGAAATCTGAATCTGAAATCTGAATCTGAAATCTGAATCTGAAATCTGAATCTGAAATCTGAATCTGAAATCTGAATCTGAAATCTGAATCTGAAATCTGAATCTGAAATCTGAATCTGAAATCTGAATCTGAAATCTGAATCTGAAATCTGAATCTGAAATCTGAATCTGAAATCTGAATCTGAAATCTGAATCTGAAATCTGAATCTAAAATCTGAATCTGAAATCTGAATCTGAAATCTGAATCTGAAATCTGAATCTGAAATCTGAATCTGAAATCTGAATCTGAAATCTGAATCTGAAATCTGAATCTGAAATCTGAATCTGAAATCTGAATCTGAAATCTGAATCTGAAATCTGAATCTGAAATCTGAATCTGAAATCTGAATCTGAAATCTGAATCTGAAATCTGAATCTGAAATCTGAATCTGAAATCTGAATCTGAAATCTGAATCTGAAATCTGAATCTGAAATCTGAATCTGAAATCTGAATCTGAAATCTGAATCTGAAATCTGAATCTGAAATCTGAATCTGAAATCTGAATCTGAAATCTGAATCTGAAATCTGAATCTGAAATCTGAATCTGAAATCTGAATCTGAAATCTGAATCTGAAATCTGAATCTGAAATCTGAATCTGAAATCTGAATCTGAAATCTGAATCTGAAATCTGAATCTGAAATCTGAATCTGAAATCTGAATCTGAAATCTGAATCTGAAATCTGAATCTGAAATCTGAATCTGAAATCTGGATCTAAAATCTGAATCTGACATCTGAATATGAATTCTGAAATCTGAATCTGAGATCTGAATCTGAATCTGAAATCTGAAATCTGAATCTGAAATCTGAATCTGAAATCTGGATCTAAAATCTGAAATCTGTAATCTGAAATCTGAAATCTGCAATCTGAATCTGGAATCATGGACGTGAACTTTAGAAATGTTGCCCATCCATTGAAATATTTTTAATATAAAATATTAAAAAAGATTCAAGCAAAACATTCATTTCGTTATCAGCATCAGCACAATCAATCAACAAACCACGCGGCGAGACGGCAGTTCCTCCTGCTGCTAGGTTGGGTGGTAGATTTGGTGAGCGACATAAAAAAAGCCAAAGGATTTGTTTCTCCCGCGGCTACGTGAGGGGTGCGAGATTTGTACACCAACCTGCTGAAAATGTGGGCCAAACTGGTTGAAATCTGACAGCTTTCAGTAAATTCGAAAAACGTTGCTACAAATCTTCAAAACACCACACAAAAAGTATGTCCATCGAAAGAGGAGTTTCTAATGAAGCTTTAGGTATATAAAAAGTGACCAATTTGAGTTCAAATTTAAGAGAAATCACGCTAACAAAATCCCGTTAACCCACCGACATGCGGGGGAGTTTGGAAAATGACAAAAAAGATGTGATTTTCATTACAATATACTGAACAACTGAGATTTTTGAGGAACCAACTATGTTCTACAAAAATAATAATAAAGTTAACGAAAAAAAAACTAAAATTTGAGTTCAGAGAATCACTTCATTGGTAAGCGAGATACAGCAATGCAAAGCCAAAATTGGGTGACTTTTTTTAAGTAAGAATTTTTTCTACCGGAAGTTCCGGGATAGCGGCCAAAACTTCCTTTGGACCATCAAAAACTTCAATCAAAATCCATGGATAGATTTATTCTTGAAAATTCCAAATATTATAAAATCAGCGCAATATTTGGAATCTGGCACAAGTTATAAGCATTCTAAAAAGAGCTCTTTTTCGGGACTTTTTTCATTCGGAATCAGCTATTGGTGATCTAGTAAAATATTTCGACTTAGTTTTTGGATATTGAGAAACTAGAATAAATTATCTATACAATGAATTAAAATTTATCGAAATCGGTCAATATTTGCGGCCAGGGAACCTACGCAAACTCTCGGGTCATATAGACCCGAACAGCCTAATTACGGATTTTTTTGAGGGAGCACTTCCGGTGGTCACAGGAAGTTGCCTGGTACTACAGATTGTATTTCGTGATTCCCCAGGGAGGTTTTTAAAATCAAATTTTTGCGTTTTTTTCTCGAAGAGTTATGATGATTTGAATGTGCGCTTCGGTTCATATTGACCCGAACGACTTTGGAAGGTTAAAGCTACTTCTTATGATTCTAATCATATCTAACATTCCATTTAACACGTTGACGGACAGTTGCGTCTATAGCCGTCGAGACACTGCGGCTGTAGCAGCTCAAATGTACATTTACCAGCGTACAAGTAAAAGCCTAGTATCATGTTTTCGAAAAAAAAATTAGTAGGGTAGGTGTACCCTCCTCCGTCGTATCCCTCTGATTCGTCGCAATTCAAGAATGCATGTTTATGCATATAGTGTCAATTTTCGAATTTCACTTGTTTCTACTGTCCGTCAACGTGTTAAATAAGCTGGTAAGGGATAGGAAATCGAAAATAAAGTTTGTATTTTTCACAGTTGGGAAAAATCAAGCCTATTTCAGGAGGACGTGCCATTATTGGACTCAACTTCCAAGAAGTTTTCTGCCTAGATGTGATGAATTTAACAACGACAAACATGTTCACAGCTATGAGCAAACACTTGAAAACTAGTTTGCAAGCTCGAAGAACCAAAAAAACTTGTTTTAATTGCAATTTCACCCATGTCGAAAATAGGTCCTGCTTAATTCCTAAGGAAGGTATGCACTATGCTTTAAAACTCGCCAATCTAACAATCTACAGTAATGGAAACTTTTTGATAAGCAGTTGTCAAAAACTACAGCTTGAAGATGCTTAAAAACTTTGAAAATCTGAACATGCACCATTTTTTTTTATTAAGTCATTATTTTTTATGCCTCTGGAAAAATTTTTGCAGGTGGGTCTAAAAGTTACAACCATTTTGGGTTGATTTTCGAGAAAAAATAGGTTAGGTTAGGTAGAAGAGATGAAATATAAACCAGTTATCCTCCTCCTCAGTTAATTTTAAAACTGTTGAAATGTGTAAAACTTATAACCGAAAAAGTACTAAGGATCTAGTTTTCCAGCCCCTGTGATGATGCAATTTAAAAAAAAACTTGAAAAATTTACTCCAACTATCGTGTTTTCCTAGAACAAAAGTAGATTTTTTTTTTTTGAGAATTTCCAGCGAAAAATGTTTGGCTTATAGATGGTTAAAAAGATAGCATAATTCTCGCATATTTTTATCTTTTTGAATCTATGTTTTCTACAGAACCGAAGCCAATCCACTAAGGTTTTGGAAGTCGAAATGCATCTATCGCGGAGTTGATGATGTCACACTTTATTAACTGAAGGAGATTTGGGGTTCTGAAAATTGATCCTAAAGGTGAGCCAACTGGCCAGTATTTAACACTGCAAAACTAATTTCGTCGAGATTGCAGTGTGCTATTAGAATGTTCAAAAATTTGAAACACACTATATAACGGAGGAGTTTTTCTGTTTTTTTCTCTTTTCTTATCGAACAATCAAAACTTAACTACAAGCACAAGAAAAGGCAAGATTAACTGAATTATTCGCATAATTGCGCATCAAACGATGTCGTAAATTAAGCAAAATAAAAAAAAATATTTAGTTTAAGGGTGGTCCAAAATAGGTCCGGAGGGTGGTTCAAAATAGAAACCTGGTGGTCCAAAATACCGATCAGAATAAAAATCAAAGAAACGCGTTTTTAGCCTAAAATCTACATTGCGATATGTTCCGATAGGAAAACCCTTTATCTTCGTAATAAACGGATAAAGCAGTCAAAAATTGTAACATGAACTTTTTTATTTCAGAAAATAGCATAGCCGCTTCCCAAAGCGGTCCAAAATTGGTCCGTTACCCTATTGGTTTTATTAATATATTTGGTAGTTCCCATGGACCGAACCATGATGAATCTAGATATGGTGGTCTCACTTTGGCAAAAAGAAGACGAGGGTTGGTTGCGGAGGAGGGGGTGAAACGCAGCCGAAATTTGACAGCTGGCTGTTGGCTGGGCTGCTGGCTGGCTGGGATGCCAGGTGCTCTGATTTTTGTAAAACACGAAGTTTTGCCAATCATCAATATATTGCTCAGATAAAGATTTCGCCATGATTTTTGCAAATCTAATCCATAGAAGCTAAAAAATTCTTTCGGCTGAGTTCCGGGCTGGTAAGCAAAGCTGGAAGACGTTGAACCAATAGACGACGGTGCCAATTTTGTCAGTAGCAGTGAGTTACATTAATTATCCATTACTTATAACAGATTTATGCTTATTCAATACTATTTTCTTCCAAGAGCTGTCTGGAAGCAGCAGAAAGTCATCGAATCGGATGGTAACAGTGCGAGGTATGACATTTCATCGTCCGAGAGGCGGCTGGCCTTCCTGCAGGAACATCTGATCTTCATGGAGATGAAACAGCTGCTTCAGGAGGACCTCCGTCTGTTGCCATCGCTGCTCCAGAAGATCCAATCGAGTAATTCGGATCTGATGGGTATCATTTGAGAAAACCAGATGAAGTTTTTGGCCCTTTTGAACGAGAGAACCGGTCGCAGTGTCGTACTGCATGATGTAGCCTCGACTGCCGCTTCGATAGTGAACACCCTGAGTGATGCCATCGATCGGACAAGCAACATCCGGTTTAGGATTATGGTTGTTTGGTGCACCCTTGAAAGATCCTTCCTATTATCACTGTTAATCACAACTGAAAGTTTTAGTCTAAAACCCAATTTGATTTTAAATCTTTTGATCTTTGGTCTATGACATGCACAGACAAACATAGACTTTTTTCTTTGATTTTGTATCTCAAACACCTGGCATCCCTGGACCCCCTTTTTCGTAAACACTTCAGCCAGCTGTCAAAACTTTTTTCAATATGGCTGAACGTGCGATTTGGCATTTGAGACCACCATACTAGATTCATCATGTACCGAACAACATTTTTATATAGTTCAAAGTTTATATTTACGACAGAGTTGACAGACTGATATTGGATAATCTAGCAGGTGTATTCGATTTCGATGTTTACTTTTGAATTTGCAGCAATTAACAAATCCATTTATTTTTGTCAAGTTCCCGTTTGGATAAATACCTATATTAAATTTTCTGGGGAATGGTTCAGTCAGGAGGAAAAATTTCCGAGAAATTGTTCATTTAGGCGAAAAATTTTCTGTGGAATGGTTCGTCTGGGGAAAAAAATCTGGGAATGTGTTCTTTCTGGTGATTTTTCATTCTGGGCAAACGTTTCCGGTGAAATGAAGTATTTACAACCGTTCTATTTTGTCGGCTGGGTAGCGCTGATGTATGGGATGCATTGCATCTTACACGTATTTACCTTCATAGATGGATGTGCTCAGCGCGACAACAATGCTGCATATGAAGTATACAGGTTGGTCGTATTTTAAATACGTTGCAGTCCACGGTCCCTGTATTTCGACAATGAGTTTGTCTCCATTCATCTGATTATGATGTGCGTAATATCATCAGACTCATGTAAAATGCATGCTTAATTAACATCAAACTTCCCGCATATATACCTAAACTTGCACGCACTACGACATAAGCTAACGAACAATCAAATTTGGCTAATTCAAATTGAAGTAGAATTTATAATTTCGGCTGTATTAGGTAGATATCCGACAAATGTGGTGAAGTGTAAATCTATTTCTGCCCTACATATTTCCATCTATTGTTGGCCGAAAACGCGTGCAGGATGATTAGATTCCGAAAGAAGAAACACCCCGAAAGAGCACTCTAAAAAGTAAACCAATTTTAAAATGTTTTTTTCAAATTATTTCAGCTGGTGCTAAAACTTGCTTTCATTAGTAATACTTACGATTTTATAACTTTTTAATTTTTTTACGATTTAAACTGATAAAAAAACCTACGGATATCCGACAAACTAATGAAACTGGCTCAGAGACGTAAGAGAAGTTTAACGATGATTCCACAAACGCGATGATTCTATCAGACGGAAGGAAACGCGTTCCACAAGCCATGCCTGCCCATGTTGTTCGTATTGAAATATTATGCTGAAGCATCATAAAACAGGCAAAGGCAAGTTTAATTTAATGACAAAGGAGAGAATTTCGTGTGTGAATATAAATGAAGTATTTAATAGAAATGAATACCTCTATCATTGGATGCCACCACGTTCGGTTATTCTCAGCTCAACTTTGGATGATGATCACAAACTGTCTACATGGGTATCTATTTGGTCTATTCTGAAAATGATGGGCCAACGGATTCTGGCGTCAGGTTGGAAGCTATGCTGCTGCTAAGGAGGACCATCATTTTATAATTTTCATATTCATACTCACTCGTCGTATTTACCATTTGCGCTTTGCAGGAAACTTTCCTATTCCCTTGTTGGCCATCGATACGATGAATGGACGCATATCATATAATAAATTTATTAGAATGATTCGGTTCCATCGAACGGATTCCGAGAGCTGAGTTTCGTGCGGCATATCTGATCTGATGTGTTGCGAAATAACTTCTAGCTGAGCTTTTATAATTCGTAATCATGATACCTACTTTTGTTTAAGCTGACGATAGTCGATGTTTATTATAAAGTTATTTTCTATGATATTTCTTAATTTTCATAAGGGAAAGTCGTTATTTACTCTCTGGAGCCACCACAACTATAAGGTCGAAGTAAATCGAGTGACGTCCGAGCCAATCAAGCCAATAAAGTTGATTATAATTTATAGTTTGGTAATTCTAAATTGCGAAATTTTCTGCCGTGCTGCATGAAAATCTTGTTTAATGTCTTTTTCATGGCAAACAAACGATAGGTAGTATTCGAGAAGTTATACAAAGTTGAGCCAATTGTCCGACATTTTCTCTTAATAAAATCTTAAACCATAAAAATGCAAAACATTGCAAACATTTGAATTTCTTAAAATTATTTTTATAATACTAATTTCAAACTGAAAATTAATAAAGAGTCAAATCGAGACTGTTGAAACTCCTAACTGGTATGCTTGATTTTTTTTAATTTAGCAATTTTTTTTTCAAATTTATAAAAAAAATGAATCATCGCGACCCAAATAAGTAGTTCCAGAGAAAATGAGTTTTACTGAGAGAATCTTTTGTAAATTTTATAAATTTGCAATTTTGTAAATTTTGTAAATTTTGTAAATTTTGTAAATTTTGTAAATTTTGTAAATTTTGTAAATTTTGTAAATTTTGTAAATTTTGTAAATTTTGTAAATTTTATAAATTTTGTAAATTTTGTAAATTTAGTAAATTTTGTAAATTTTGTAAATTTTGTAAATTTTGTAAATTTTGTAAATTTTGTAAATTTTGTAAATTTTGTAAATTTTGTAAATTTTGTAAATTTTGTAAATTTTGTAAATTTTGTAAATTTTGTAAATTTTGTAAATTTTGTAAATTTTGTAAATTTTGTAAATTTTGTAAATTTTGTAAATTTTGTAAATTTTGTAAATTTTGTAAATTTTGTAAATTTTGTAAATTTTGTAAATTTTGTAAATTTTGTAAATTTTGTAAATTTTGTAAATTTTGTAAATTTTGTAAATTTTGTAAATTTTGTAAATTTTGTAAATTTTGTAAATTTTGTAAATTTTGTAAATTTTGTAAATTTTGTAAATTTTGTAAATTTTGTAAATTTTGTAAATTTTGTAAATTTTGTAAATTTTGTAGATTTTGTAAATTTTGTAAATTTTGTAAATTTTAGAAAATTTTAGAAAATTTTGTAAATTTTAGAAAACTTTAGAAAATTTTAGAAAATTTTGTAAATTTTGTAAATTTTGTAAATTTTGTAAATTTTGTAAATTTTGTAAATTTTGTAAATTTTGTAAATTTTGTAAATTTTGTAAATTTTGTAAATTTTGTAAATTTTGTAAATTTTGTAAATTTTGTAAATTTTGTAAATTTTGTAAATTTTGTAAATTTTGTAAATTTTGTAAATTTTGTAAATTTTGTAAATTTTGTAAATTTTGTAAATTTTGTAAATTTTGTAAATTTTGTAAATTTTGTAAATTTTGTAAATTTTGTAAATTTTGTAAATTTTGTAAATTTTGTAAATTTTGTAAATTTTGTAAATTTTGTAAATTTTGTAAATTTTGTAAATTTTGTAAATTTTGTAAATTTTGTAAATTTTGTAAATTTTGTAAATTTTAGAAAATTTATAAAAAATTTTGTAAATTTTGTAAATTTTGTAAATTTTGTAAATTTTGTAAATTTTGTAAATTTTGTAAATTTTGTAAATTTTGTAAATTTTGTAAATTTTGTAAATTTTGTAAATTTTGTAAATTTTGTAAATTTTGTAAATTTTGTAAATTTTGTAAATTTTGTAAATTTTGTAAATTTTGTAAATTTTGTAAATTTTGTAAATTTTGTAAATTTTGTAAATTTTGTAAATTTTGTAAATTTTGTAAATTTTGTAAATTTTGTAAATTTTGTAAATTTTGTAAATTTTGTAAATTTTGTAAATTTTGTAAATTTTGTAAATTTTGTAAATTTTGTAAATTTTGTAAATTTTGTAAATTTTGTAAATTTTGTAAATTTTGTAAATTTTGTAAATTTTGTAAATTTTGTAAATTTTGTAAATTTTGTAAATTTTGTAAATTTTGTAAATTTTGTAAATTTTGTCAATTTTGTAAATTTTGTAAATTTTGTAAATTTTGTAAATTTTGTAAATTTTGTAAATTTTGTAAATTTTGTAAATTTTGTAAATTTTGTAAATTTTGTAAATTTTGTAAATTTTGTAAATTTTGTAAATTTTGTAAATTTTGTAAATTTTGTAAATTTTGTAAATTTTGTAAATTTTGTAAATTTTGTAAATTTTGTAAATTTTGTAAATTTTGTAAATTTTGTAAATTTTGTAAATTTTGTAAATTTTGTAAATTTTGTAAATTTTGTAAATTTTGTAAATTTTGTAAATTTTGTAAATTTTGTAAATTTTGTAAATTTTGTAAATTTTGTAAATTTTGTAAATTTTGTAAATTTTGTAAATTTTGTAAATTTTGTAAATTTTGTAAATTTTGTAAATTTTGTAAATTTTGTAAATTTTGTAAATTTTGTAAATTTTGTAAATTTTGTAAATTTTGTAAATTTTGTAAATTTTGTAAATTTTGTAAATTTTGTAAATTTTGTAAATTTTGTAAATTTTGTAAATTTTGTAAATTTTGTAAATTTTGTAAATTTTGTAAATTTTGTAAATTTTGTAAATTTTGTAAATTTTGTAAATTTTGTAAATTTTGTAAATTTTGTAAATTTTGTAAATTTTGTAAATTTTGTAAATTTTGTAAATTTTGTAAATTTTGTAAATTTTGTAAATTTTGTAAATTTTGTAAATTTTGTAAATTTTGTAAATTTTGTAAATTTTGTAAATTTTGTAAATTTTGTAAATTTTGTAAATTTTGTAAATTTTGTAAATTTTGTAAATTTTGTAAATTTTGTAAATTTTGTAAATTTTGTAAATTTTGTAAATTTTGTAAATTTTGTAAATTTTGTAAATTTTGTAAATTTTGTAAATTTTGTAAATTTTGTAAATTTTGTAAATTTTGTAAATTTTGTAAATTTTGTAAATTTTGTAAATTTTGTAAATTTTGTAAATTTTGTAAATTTTGTAAATTTTGTAAATTTTGTAAATTTTGTAAATTTTGTAAATTTGTAAATTTGTAAATTTTGTAAATTTTGTAAATTTTGTAAATTTTGTAAATTTTGTAAATTTTGTAAATTTTGTAAATTTTGTAAATTTTGTAATTTTGTAATTTTGTAAATTTTGTAAATTTTGTAAATTTTGTAAATTTTGTAAATTTTGTAAATTTGTAAATTTTGTAAATTTTGTAAATTTTGTAAATTTTGTAAATTTTGTAAATTTTGTAAATTTTGTAAATTTTGTAAATTTTGTAAATTTTGTAAATTTTGTAAATTTTGTAAATTTTGTAAATTTTGTAAATTTTGTAAATTTTGTAAATTTTGTAAATTTTGTAAATTTTAAATTTTGTAAATTTTAAATTTTGTAAATTTTGTAAATTTTGTAAATTTTGTAAATTTTGTAAATTTTGTAAATTATGTAAATTATGTTAATTATGTTAATTTTCTTAATTCTGTAAATTTTGTAAATTTTGTAAATTTTGTAAATTTTGTAAATTTTGTAAATTTTGTAAATTTTGTAAATTTTGTAAATTTTGTAAATTTTGTAAATTTTGTAAATTTTGTAAATTTTGTAAATTTTGTAAATTTTGTAAATTTTGTAAATTTTGTAAATTTTGTAAATTTGGTAAATTTTGTAAATTTTGTAAATTTTGTAAATTTTGTAAATTTTGACATGTTTTGTTGTTCATTTTGTAAATTTTGTAAATTTTGTAAATTTTGTAAATTTCGTAAATTTTGTAAATTTTGTAAATTTTGTAAATTTTGTAAATTTTGTAAATTTTGTAAATTTTGTAAATTTTGTAAATTTTGTAAATTTTGTAAATTTTGTAAATTTTGTAAATTTTGTAAATTTTGTAAATTTTGTAAATTTTGTAAATTTTGTAAATTTTGTAAATTTTGTAAATTTTGTAAATTTTGTAAATTTTGTAAATTTTGTAAATTTTGTAAATTTTGTAAATTTTGTAAATTTTGTAAATTTTGTAAATTTTGTAAATTTTGTAAATTTTGTAAATTTTGTAAATTTTGTAAATTTTGTAAATTTTGTAAATTTTGTAAATTTTGTAAATTTTGTAAATTTTGTAAATTTTGTAAATTTTGTAAATTTTGTAAATTTTGTAAATTTTGTAAATTTTGTAAATTTTGTAAATTTTGTAAATTTTGTAAATTTTGTAAATTTTGTAAATTTTGTAAATTTTGTAAATTTTGTAAATTTTGTAAATTTTGTAAATTTTGTAAATTTTGTAAATTTTGTAAATTTTGTAAATTTTGTAAATTTTGTAAATTTTGTAAATTTTGTAAATTTTGTAAATTTTGTAAATTTTGTAAATTTTGTAAATTTTGTAAATTTTGTAAATTTTGTAAATTTTGTAAATTTTGTAAATTTGTAAATTTTGTAAATTTTGTAAATTTTGTAAATTTTGTAAATTTTGTAAATTTTGTAAATTTTGTAAATTTTGTAAATTTTGTAAATTTTGTAAATTTTGTAAATTTTGTAAATTTTGTAAATTTTGTAAATTTTGTAAATTTTGTAAATTTTGTAAATTTTGTAAATTTTGTAAATTTTGTAAATTTTGTAAATTTTGTAAATTTTGTAAATTTTGTAATTTTGTAAATTTTGTAAATTTTGTAAATTTTGTAAATTTTGTAAATTTTGTAAATTTTGTAAATTTTGTAAATTTTGTAAATTTTGTAAATTTTGTAAATTTTGTAAATTTTGTAAATTTTGTAAATTTTGTAAATTTTGTAAATTTTGTAAATTTTGTAAATTTTGTAAATTTTGTAAATTTTGTAAATTTTGTAAATTTTGTAAATTTTGTAAATTTTGTAAATTTTGTAAATTTTGTAAATTTTGTAAATTTTGTAAATTTTGTAAATTTTGTAAATTTTGTAAATTTTGTAAATTTTGTAAATTTTGTAAATTTTGTAAATTTTGTAAATTTTGTAAATTTTGTAAATTTTGTAAATTTTGTAAATTTTGTAAATTTTGTAAATTTTGTAAATTTTGTAAATTTTGTAAATTTTGTAAATTTTGTAAATTTTGTAAATTTTGTAAATTTTTTAAATTTTGTAAATTTTGTAAATTTTGTAAATTTTGTAAATTTTGTAAATTTTGTAAATTTTGTAAATTTTGAAAATTTTGTAAATTTTGTAAATTTTGTAAATTTTGTAAATTTTGTAAATTTTGCAAATTTTGTTAATTTTGTAAATTTTGTACATTTTGTAAATTTTGTAAATTTTGTAAATTTTGTAAATTTTGTAAATTTTGTAAATTTTGTAAATTTTGTAAATTTTGTAAATTTTGTAAATTTTGTAAATTTTGTAAATTTTGTAAATTTTGTAAATTTTGTAAATTTTGTAAATTTTGTAAATTTTGTAAATTTTGTAAATTTTGTAAATTTTGTAAATTTAGTAAATTTTGTAAATTTTGTAAATTTTGTAAATTTTGTAAATTTTGTAAATTTTGACATGTTTTGTTGTTAATTTTGTAAATTTTGTAAATTTTGTAAATTTTGTAAATTTTGTAAATTTTGTAAATTTTGTAAATTTTGTAAATTTTATAAATTTTGTAAATTTTGTAAATTTTGTAAATTTTGTAAATTTTGTAAATTTTGTAAATTTTGTAAATTTTGTAAATTTTGTAAATTTTGTAAATTTTGTAAATTTTGTAAATTTTGTAAATTTTGTAAATTTTGTAAATTTTGTAAATTTTGTAAATTTTGTAAATTTTGTAAATTTTGTAAATTTTGTAAATTTTGAAAATTTTGTAAATTTTGTAAATTTTGTAAATTTTGTAAATTTTGTAAATTTTGTAAATTTTGTAAATTTTGCAAATTTTGTAAATTTTGTAAATTTTGTAAATTTTGTAAATTTTGTAAATTTTGTAAATTTTGTAAATTTTGTAAATTTTGTAAATTTTGTAAATTTTGTAAATTTTGTAAATTTTGTAAATTTTGTGAATTTTGTAAATTTTGTAAATTTTGTAAATTTTGTAAATTTTGTAAATTTTGTAAATTTTGAAAATTTTGTAAATTTTGTAAATTTTGTAAATTTTGTAAATTTTGTAAATTTTGTAAATTTTAAATTTTGTAAATTTTAAATTTTGTAAATTTTGTAAATTTTGTAAATTTTGTGAATTTTGTAAATTATGTAAATTATGTAAATTTTGTGAATTTTGTAAATTATGTAAATTATGTAAATTATGTAAATTATGTTAATTTTCTAAATTCTGTAAATTTTGTAAATTTTGTAAATTTTGTAAATTTTGTAAATTTTGTAAATTTTGTAAATTTTGTAAATTTTGTAAATTTTGTAAATTTTGTAAATTTTGTAAATTTTGTAAATTTTGTAAATTTTGTAAATTTTGTAAATTTAGTAAATTTTGACATGTTTTGTTGTTAATTTTGTAAATTTTGTAAATTTTGTAAATTTTGTAAATTTTGTAAATTTTGTAAATTTTGTAAATTTTGTAAATTTCGTAAATTTTGTAAATTTTGTAAATTTTGTAAATTTTGTAAATTTTGTAAATTTTGTAAATTTTGTAAATTTTGTAAATTTTGTAAATTTTGTAAATTTTGTAAATTTTGTAAATTTTGTAAATTTTGTAAATTTTGTAAATTTTGTAAATTTTGTAAATTTTGTAAATTTTGTAAATTTTGTAAATTTTGAAAATTTTGTAAATTTTGTAAATTTTGTAAATTTTGTAAATTTTGTAAATTTTGTAAATTTTGCAAATTTTGTAAATTTTGTAAATTTTGTAAATTTTGTAAATTTTGTAAATTTTGTAAATTTTGTAAATTTTGTAAATTTTGTAAATTTTGTAAATTTTGTAAATTTTGTAAATTTTGTAAATTTTGTGAATTTTGTAAATTTTGTAAATTTTGTAAATTTTGTAAATTTTGTAAATTTTGTAAATTTTGAAAATTTTGTAAATTTTGTAAATTTTGTAAATTTTGTAAATTTTGTAAATTTTGTAAATTTTAAATTTTGTAAATTTTAAATTTTGTAAATTTTGTAAATTTTGTAAATTTTGTGAATTTTGTAAATTATGTAAATTATGTAAATTTTGTGAATTTTGTAAATTATGTAAATTATGTAAATTATGTAAATTATGTTAATTTTCTAAATTCTGTAAATTTTGTAAATTTTGTAAATTTTGTAAATTTTGTAAATTTTGTAAATTTTGTAAATTTTGTAAATTTTGTAAATTTTGTAAATTTTGTAAATTTTGTAAATTTTGTAAATTTTGTAAATTTTGTAAATTTTGTAAATTTTGTAAATTTAGTAAATTTTGACATGTTTTGTTGTTAATTTTGTAAATTTTGTAAATTTTGTAAATTTTGTAAATTTTGTAAATTTTGTAAATTTTGTAAATTTTGTAAATTTTGTAAATTTCGTAAATTTTGTAAATTTTGTAAATTTTGTAAATTTTGTAAATTTTGTAAATTTTGTAAATTTTGTAAATTTTGTAAATTTTGTAAATTTTGTAAATTTTGTAAATTTTGTAAATTTTGTAAATTTTGTAAATTTTGTAAATTTTGTAAATTTTGTAAATTTTGTAAATTTTGTAAATTTTGTAAATTTTGTAAATTTTGTAAATTTTGTAAATTTTGTAAATTTTGTAAATTTTGTAAATTTTGTAAATTTTGTAAATTTTGTAAATTTTGTAAATTTTGTAAACTTTGTAAATTTTGTAAATTCTGTAAATTTTGTAAATTTTGTAAATTTTGGAAATTTTGTAAATTTTGTAAATTTTGTAAATTTTGTAAATTTTGTAAATTTTGTAAATTTTGTAAATTTTGTAAATTTTGTAAATTTTGTAAATTTTGTAAATTTTGTAAATTTTGTAAGGTTTGTAAATTTTGTAAATTTTGTAAATTTTGTAAATTTTGTAAATTTTGTAAATTTTGTAAATTTTGTAAATTTTGTAAATTTTGTAAATTTTGTAAATTTTGTAAATTTTGTAGATTTTGTAAATTTTGTAAATTTTGTAAATTTTGTAAATTTTGTAAATTTTGTAAATTTTGTAAATTTTGTAAATTTTGTAAATTTTGTAAATTTTGTAAATTTTGTAAATTTTGTAAATTTTGTAAATTTTGTAAATTTTGTAAATTTTGTAAATTTTGTAAATTTTGTAAATTTTGTAAATTTTGTAAATTTTGTAAATTTTGTAAATTTTGTAAATTTTGTAAATTTTGTAAATTTTGTAAATTTTGTAAATTTTGTAAATTTTGTAAATTTTGTAAATTTTGTAAATTTTGTAAATTTTGTAAATTTTGTAAATTTTGTAAATTTTGTAAATTTTGTAAATTTTGTAAATTTTGTAAATTTTGTAAATTTTGTAAATTTTGTAAATTTTGTAAATTTTGTAAATTTTGTAAATTTTGTAAATTTTGTAAATTTTGTAAATTTTGTAAATTTTGTAAGTTTTGTAAATTTTGTAAATTTTGTAAATTTTGTAAATTTTGTAAATTTTGTAAATTTTGTAAATTTTGTAAATTTTGTAAATTTTGTAAATTTTGTAAATTTTGTAAATTTTGTAAATTTTGTAAATTTTGTAAATTTTGTAAATTTTGTAAATTTTGTAAATTTTGTAAATTTTGTAAATTTTGTAAATTTTGTAAATTTTGTAAATTTTGTAAATTTTGTAAATTTTGTAAATTTTGTAAATTTTGTAAATTTTGTAAATTTTGTAAATTTTGTAAATTTTGTAAATTTTGTAAATTTTGTAAATTTTATAAATTTTATAAATTTTGTAAATTTTGTAAATTTTGTAAATTTTGTAAATTTTGTAAATTTTGTAAATTTTGTAAATTTTGTAAATTTTGTAAATTTTGTAAATTTTGTAAATTTTGTAAATTTTGTAAATTTTGTAAATTTTGTAAATTTTGTAAATTTTGTAAATTTTGTAAATTTTGTAAATTTTGTAAATTTTGTAAATTTTGTAAATTTTGTAAATTTTGTAAATTTTGTAAATTTTGTAAATTTTGTAAATTTTGTAAATTTTGTAAATTTTGTAAATTTTGTAAATTTTGTAGATTTTGTAAATTTTGTTGATTTTGTAAATTTTGTAAATTTTGTAAATTTTGTAAATTTTGTAAATTTTGTAAATTTTGTAAATTTTGTAAATTTTGTAAATTTTGTAAAATATGTAAATTTTGTAAATTTTGTAAATTTTGTAAATTTTGTAAATTTTGTAAATTTTGTAAATTTTGTAAATTTTGTAAATTTTGTAAATTTTGTAAATTTTATAAATTTTGTAAATTTTGTAAATTTTGTAAATTTTGTAAATTGTAAATTTTGTAAATTTTGTAAATTTTGTAAATTTTGCAAATTTTGTAAATTTTGTAAATTTTGTAAATTTTGTAAATTTTGTAAATTTTGTAAATTTTGTAAATTTTGTAAATTTTGTAAATTTTGTAAATTTTGTAA